>NC_048299.1:73127695-73262052 GCF_013100865.1 Trachemys scripta elegans
GGGCACTCACAGCCCCAGGAGGTGGGTGGGGGAGGGGCACACAGGATTTCAGGAATTCCCTGGCAGTGAAGAGCTGCTGGCGGCAGGGAGGAGCCAGCCGTGACAATCCCCACTTGGGATCCCTGGCTGGGCTAGTGGCTATGGGGGCCCGTGGCCAAGCTGCAGCGGAAGGTGACCTGAAGGAAATGCCTCGGCCTCGGCCTCTGGCTAGGAAGGGCCTGGGCCAGACAATGACCCACCGCGCAGTGTCCCAGCTCCTTGCCCCACACCCAGGGCCGGCTTTAGGAATTGTGGGGCCCGATTCGAACAGTTTTGACAGGGCCCCCACAGGGATGACTAAAAAAAAAAAAAACCCACGTGGGGCTTGTACTCACCGGGCGGCGCTCCTAGACTTTGGTGGCGGTTCCTTCACTCGCTCCGGGTCTTTGGCGGCACTGAAGGACATGTCACCAAAGTGCCACCAAAGTCCTGGAGCACCGCTGGGTGAGTAAAAATTAAAAAGGCGCCTCTAGCCAGGGAAGGGATTCTCTGCCACTTGCCCCCCACTCTGGGCGGCCCTGCCACTGGGTGCGGGGCCCTCTTAGGCGCGGGGCCCGATTCGGGGGAATTGGTGAAATTGGCCTAAAGCCAGCCCTGCCAATAGCCACCTCAGCCCAGGGGCAGTCTGCCTCCTCTCATAACTCAACCCTCCAGCCAAATCACTATTAGTGATTCTAGGGCAACAAAGCCCTTGATTCTAGGGCAACAAAGTCCTCTTCCTGCTGCCCTGCAGTCTTTCCTTCATAGGAACCACCCAGTCTGGTTCTAATTCTTAATCATCTGTCTCCCCTCAAGGTGTCACAGAATGGGCTAATTGGGCTTTCCACTTCCCCTTAACCCTGTCACTGCCAGTGTGGAAAATGCCCCCTATCACAACCATGAGTGCATCTCTACAGGAGGCAGTGAAGATGTCATAAAATGGTCTTGTGGCTAAGGCACTGGACTGGGACTCAAGTAGAGTGGATAAAGATTGATGATTTAAAAAAAATCAGATTTTTATTTAGATTAAATACTAGGGCTGTTGTGCAATTGAAAAAATGAATCGCACTGTTAAACAATAACAGAATACCATTTATTTAAATATTTTGGATGTTTTCTACATTTTCAAATATATTGTTTTCAATTACAACACAGAATACAAAGTGTACAGTGCTCACTTTATATTTATTTTTTATTACAAATATTTGCACTGTAAAAAAACAAAAAAAGTTATATTTTTCAATTCATCTCATACAAGTACTGTAGTGCAATCTCTTTATCATGGAAGTTGAACTTATAAATGTAGAATTATGTACAAAAAACCTGCATTCTAAATAAAGATATACAATTTTAGATCCTGCAAGTCCACTCAGTCCTACTTCTTGTTCAGCCAATCACTCAGACAAACAAGTTTGTTTACATCTGCAGGAGATAATGCTGCCTGCTTCTTTTTCACAATGTCACCTGAAAGTGAGAACAGGCGTTCTCATGACACTTTTGTAGCCAGCATTGCAAGATATTTATGTGCCAGACGCGCTAAAGAGTCATATGTCCCTTCATGCTTCAACCACCATTCCAGGGGACATGCGTCCATGCTGATGGATTTTGCTCTATAACAATCCAAAGCAGTGCAGACCAACGCATGTTCGTTTTCATTATCTGAGTCAGATGCCACTAGCAGAAGGTTGATTTTCTTTTTTGGTGGTTCGGGTTCTGTAGTTTCTGCATCGGAGCGTTGCTCTTTTAAGACTTCTGAAAACATGCTCCATACCTCGTTCCTCTCAGATTTTGGAAGGCACTTCAGATTCTGAAACTTTGGGTCAAGTGTTGTAGCTATCTTTAGAAATCTTACATTGGTACCTTCTTTGTGTTTTGTCAAATCTGCACTGAAAGTGTTCTTAAAATTAACAACATGTGCTGGGTCATCATCTGAGACTGCTATAGCATGAAATGTATGGCAGAATGCAGATAAAACAGAGCAGGGCACATCGAACTCCTTGGGGGAGAATTGGGTCACAAATTTAATTAATGCATTATATTTTTAACTAGTGTCATCAGGATGGAAGCATGTCCTCTGGAATGGTGGCAGATGCATGAAGGGACATACGAATGTTTAGCATATCTGGCACGTGAATACCTTGCAATGCCGGCTACAAAAGTGCCATGCAAATACCTGTTCTCACTTTCTGGTGATATTCTAAATGAGAAGAGGGCAGCATTATCTCCTGTAAATGTAAACAAACTTATTTGTCTTACCCAATGGCACTGGAACATTTTTTTTAAAACAGTGGGGATGCTGAAAGCCAGTGGTCCCCACCCCAAACTTTTTACCTCCCCCTCCCCCACTTGCTCCTGTCCATGCCCCTCTACCCCGGAGCTGGGGCCAAGAGCGGGGCTGTGGCTCTGGGGTTGGGGGAACACATGGACAGGGGTAAGGGGGCCAAGGCTGGGACCTGGCATGTGGGGGGCTGGGAACAGAGGCCCGGGTGGAGAGCCAGCAGCCTGGAGTCGGGATCCCAGGTGTGGGACCAGGAGCGGAGCCTCAGGCCGGCAGCTCCAGGACCCTGGGCATGGGGTGGTGAGTGGAACCTTGCACAAAAATTGGGGGTGCTGCAGCACCCCAAGTTTCCACATCTATGGTCTTAGCAACTGGCTGAACCAGAAGTAGGACTGAGTGGACTTGTACACTATGAAATTTTACGTTGTTTTGATTTTGAGTGCAGTGATGTAATAAAAAAAAAAATCTGCATTTTTAAGTTGTACTTTCACAATGAAGAGATTGCACTACAGATCTTGTATGAGGTGAATTGAAAAATACCATTTCTTTTGTTTACCATTTTTATAGTGCAAACATTTGTAATATAAAGTATACACTTTGATTTCAACTACACAGAACACAATATGAAAATGTAGAAAAACATTCAAAATATTTAATACATTTCAATTGGTTTTCTATTGATTAACAGTGCGATTAAAACTGCGATTAATTTTGTAATTGATTAATTTTAGTTAATCGCGTGAATTAACTGCAATTAATTGACAGCCCTATTAAATAGTTTATTAAAAAAAACCTATTTAAAATTAAATATGAAATTGACAAATGTTAAGGCCTAAAATTATAGTCTATTTAAATTAAATACCAAAATAAGACTATCTGGAGACAGAATTTGTTGAAGCACTAAACCAGCTACAGATTAAACCTATTACTTCTTGTCCTACCTTCAGAGGACATGGAGAACATTTGATCACTGTCCTCTTTATTATGGCCCTCAATATATCTGAAAAAAATATTACCAGACACCCCTCAGTCTTTTCCCCTCAAGACTAAATATACCCAGTTTAAGCTTTTCCTCATAGGTAATTTGATCATTTTTGTTGCTTGCTTCTGTCTCTCGAATTTGTCCACATTGGTCTTAAAGCGTGGTGCCCAAACTGGACGTAATACTCCAGCTCATCCCTTACCAGTGCAGTGCCAAATAAAATGGAACAATTACCTCCTGGGTTTTAAACATAAGACTCCTGTGAAAACACACCAGAATTACATTACAACTAGATCACATTGTTGGCTCATTCAATTTGTGATCCACTATAACTATGCAATTAATTTTGATAAACTTGTCTTTTCTTCTGTATCCAGCATATTTAAGGTAGTTTTATTTAATAAAAAACTAAAGTGCAATTTTTGTGCATTAATTGATTTAAATATCCATCCAATTAGAGCTTGATACATACCACAAGTAAAAAATTTAAGCTATTTAATTGCTTAACTGTATAGATCTAGTGTATCCTGCTGATTAGTAAGAAGCAGCACCAAATTTAGCATAAAGGCAGTATTTAGTTGTAAATCAACGTTTTAATGGTTAGCAAACAATAAGAATCAACCTCTCTTTTATTTTCCTAAAGTATAAATAAAAATATGATTAAAATCAATGGATTTAAATCAAGGTTTCCTGCTTGCTGATTTAAATCATGATTAAAATCAATTATTTATATCACTGATTTAAAAATCAATCCACCCTGGACTCAGGAGACCTGTATTCAAGTCCTGACTCAGCCACAGACTTCCTGTGTGCCCTTAAGTCAGTCACTAGATTTACCCTGGGCTTCAATTCTCCATGTGTAAAACGGGGATACTATTTCCCCACCTCACTGGAGTGCTGCGAAAACAAAATTAATTTCTGACTTTGAGGTGGTCAGATACTACAATGAAGAAGACTAAATAAGCACCTGTGATTACAAGCATTTTTTAACATTCCTGACTTAGACTGGCTTAATCAAATGCTGCGTTATATCACCCTGGTCATGGGAGCCTCTGAATATAGGCACTCCCATTTTGGTGGCCCAGTGCCAGCGTTAGCAACAGTGGGAGTATTTCAGAAGAGAGGCCTAGTAAGCCTTTGCCAAAGGAGCCTTCCAGCACTGACCAACGGCAGAATAAAAACAGATCTCTGTTTGGAGGGGCTACATTATTTGGCTAGATCCTGAGCCCATATTAAGAGTCTGGCTATTTCCCCCCCTGGTATAGTTATGTTTAAATATGTTTGTGTCCAAACAATATTAGAACCACATTTCACACAACACATGTTTTCATTTTAAACCCTGGCTGTAACTATTTTTAATGTCCACATGCAGGAGGAGAAAAAAAAAATCTTATAAATATGGCTGTTATAAATGGTTATTTTTTGTGGTTGAGAAGACAGAACTTTGTCTCACTCCACTCCTCTAATGCTGCTTCTTAGTTGGCCAGAGGGGTCACTATTGAGCAACATGAGATTCAGACCCAGATCCAAACTTTTCAGCCAGGGCTCATTTCCGTGATTCAGTTACGATCATAGCGCTCTTTACGATGCTCAGCTGATAGGCGAGTACAAAATATTATTACACCATAAGACATCAGTGGAAGCTTTGATTGCGTAAGGAGCACACAATTGGGAAGAGTCAATGTGAATTTTAGCTTGTACAGATTAATAGATTTTAAGGTCAGAAGGCACTGTTATGTGATCAGCTAGCCTGACCTCCTTCATAGCAGAGGCCATTGAACCTCACCCAGTAATTCCTGCGCTGAGCCAAATCATTTATGGTTGAACTAGACCCTATTTTGTACACAGACGTCCAATATTGATTTAAAAAACTCAAAGATGGGAACATTTACCATATCCTTTGAGAAAAGCAGGTACTGAACACAACACAGCACTCCCTATTCACCGACCTATAGCGCTCCATCTTCCACTGCTATAGGCCTTGCTAAACATAGAACCAATATACTGGGAATGTCAATTACATTGAAAGATTAAGTATTTACAAGAGTCAGATTTTTATTATAAATAGTTCTAGCCATTCAGGGAGACCAATAGGCCTTTTCAACCTATCTTTCTATGATTCAAGTCAGTGACTTTACACTCAAACACCATTCCATGCACAGGAAAATGAAGTGATAAATGGAAAGGAGCAATAGCGCATTTCAGCTCATATTTCTGATGGTTTCTCACAGCTGACACTGATTTCCTAATTCCTTCTGACATCACTCAGGAATTTCTGCTCCAAAACACTTCGTATCTGAAAGCCCATCATGCCTGACAAAAGAAAAGCAAGTCTTTCAGGCTGGTCAAAATTAGCTACTGATGCCAGTGACTACAGAAAATCACAGCTGAAGTCTGCTTGTTCCAGGGCCATGTGGACAACACCGAATGTTTTCTATGTAGTATTTAGAAATAGTAGATTCCCCTCAGTAGGGCTAGTAGTTGGGCTAATGAGAAACCTAGGGTTACCATACGTCCGGATTTTCCCGGACATGTCCGACTTTTTGGGCCTCAAATCCCCGTCTGGGAGGAAATCCCAAAAAGCCGGACATGTCCGGGAAAATAGGGAGGGAGGGGCCGGCGGTGCTCGGCTGGAGCCGCTGGGGCCAGCGGGGCCAGGGTGGGCTGGAGCTGCTTGGCCGGAACCAGGGCCGGCGCCCCAGGGCCCGAGCTGAGCTGGGCGGGAGACGCTGGGGCCAGAGCCTCTTGGCCTGGGCCGGCCGGCCGTCAGAGGGAGCCGCTCGGCCGGACTGGGCCACGCCGCACCCAGCCCCAGCCCCAGCTTAGCTGCTGCTTCCCTGTTTCAGGCTTCCCACGAACATTTGATTCGCGGGAAGCAGGGGAGGGGGAGGAGCAGGGGGAGCGGAGCGTTCAGGGGAGGGGGCAGAGTTGGGGTGGGGACTTTGGAGAAGGGGCAGAGTTGGGGCTGGGGCGGGGCTGGGGCAGGGAAGGGGCGGAGTTGGGGCAGGGCCGGGGCCCCGTGGAGTGTCCTCCTTTTTTAAAATTAAAATATGGTAACCCTAGAGACGCCTAGCATTCGGTTTTCACAATCCTAATGATCATCATCATTTGTCAGTGCCTTGTTTTATATTTCTAAGCAAGAGAGGATACAGATCTATAGATAAACTACATTAGAGTCAGGAGACAGACCTGCAGAAATAGGGTGGTACCTGGTCCTCTGACCTTTACAATATTGGATTCCCTATTGTTTCCAAGAAAGGAATGTAACCCTGTAATCTTAGAACATTTCGGAATGACAATGGAGTGTTGCTGAGGGAACCAGAAGTGCAGTTCTGGCATCTAGTTTAATGTTATTTAGCAACTGCCAAAAATGATAGTTTTGCTACAACTCAGAATAGGGTGGTATTTGGCAGACTTTGTCCCCCAGGATAGCTCCTTGGGAAGGAGGATTGAAGTGCCCAATTGAACAAATCCCACTGGAGGTCACAGAGAAGGGGCAGGACCAGATTAAGGTAATCCGGGGCCCTGGGACACCACAACATGGAAGTCTCCTCGGCTCCACCCCCTAGCCCTGCCCTCACACTATGGCCCTGTTCTTCTATTCCTAGAAAGACAAGGCAGAATCACTGGGCCCCTCCACCCCTCCAGGAACAGCAGCAGGGCCTCCTGCCCACAAGAACAGCAGAGGACCCCCGGCACTTATACATCCTGGCTGCTAGGGTGTGTTGAGCATGCTGCACTCTAATGCACCCGTCACACAGAGTCCTATGTTGACAGGGACTCCCAGAGCTGTGGGTCTTTCTCCAAGTCATCTGAGGCAAATTACACTTCAGGATAGTTGTTTCAGGCTTTCTGCAGACTCAAGCACAGATCATTACATCAACCAACACTTGGTTCATGTTAAAATTTTCTTCAGTCAGGAGGAATTAGTATTTAAGGAAAGAGGAGATTGTGATGTAATCCCAAGACTTCAGAAATTGTGGCCCTAGGTACAGGCCTGTAGTGTCTATGCCTTCATCTGACCCTGGGGGAAGAAAGAAAGAAAAATAAAAATAAAAAAAATAAAATACATAACCAACACACAACACATTCTTCCAAATAAAATGTCTGGAAGTGCTGTGGCAGAGTGCAATTACTGGATTTCCAAGAGATCCTTTTGACACACCTAACAGAAGTCCAAATGTAGTCTGTCAGCGAAGAGGTATTTTTAATCCATCAAAAACTGAGCCAGGACAAGTATTTATTGAGATTTATAATTTTAAGATTAATTGCTAATTGACATGGCCTCCAGCACAGAGCTGTTAGCTCACAATGACAAAGGAATCAGTGGATTGTAGACTTAATGAAAATTAGAGTGGGTGCCACCACATTAACCTTTCTCCTTTTTATATAAGCCACGCAGTTAAGCATCATCTTGAGTTTCCTCTGTTATGTGAAGTAGCATGTTTTGGAGGAGGGAGTCCAGACAAATTTGGCTTCCCTCAGCCATTTTCCAGTTATTGCTTCAGAGATTAAAGACAGCAAGGCATTTGACAAGGGAAGAACAAAGATATTCAGCCCATGATTGCATTAGATTGCTGAATTATATATTTTTAACGTTTGTAAGCCTGTAAAACATGAAGAATGCTTTCAAAAGTAATTATGAAAACACACACTGTTGCTATAACAATTAACTACAGAAAAAGTAAAAAAACAACTGTCCTATCAATCAGAAACAAATACTTCTTCTGTTAATTATTCATAGGGCTCTACCAAATTCATGGTCCATTTTGGTCAATTTCACGGTCAGAGGATTTTAAAAGTTATAAATTTCATGATTTCAGATATTTAAATCTGAAATTTCACAGTGTTGTAACTGTAGGGGTCCTGACCCAAAAGGGGGCAGTGTGTGGGGGGGAGGGAGATCACAAGGTTATTGTAGTGGGGGGTCACGGTATTGCCACCCTTACTTCTGCACTGCTGCTGGTGGTGGCACTACCTTCAGAGCTTGGCAGCTGGACAGTGGCAGCTGCTGGCTGGGAGCCCAGCTCCAAAGGCAGCACCACTGCCAGCAGCACAGAAGTAAGGATAGCATGGTATGGGATTGCCACCCTTACTTCTGTGCTGCTGCCTTCAGCGCTGGGCCCTCAGACAGCAGCCGCCACTCTCCGGCTGCCCATTGCCACCCTGACTTCTGCGCTGCTGGCTTCACAGCTGAGCGCCTGGCCAGCAGTCCCCGCTTTCCGGCCAACTCTGAAGGCAGTACAGAAGTAAGGGTGGCAGTAACACATCCCTCCTACAATAACCTTGCAACTCCTCCCCCGCCCCGCGACCCCCTTTTGGGTTGGGACCCCAGTTAAAGAAACGCTGGTCTCCCCTGTGAAATCTGTGTAGTATAGGATAAAAGTACAGAAAGAACCAGATTTCATGGTCCGTGATGCGTTTTTCATGGCCATGATTTTGGTAGGGCCCTAATTATTCACTAAGATACTCTTAACATAGTGGAGTTCTAGCTCCCAAAGAAAGAGGAGACTGGACTAAGCTGGTATGAAATTTCTATTATTATTTCCATTTTATATATCTGAAGGTTGTGAGAACTAAGAATGAAAGATCAGATACACTGGTGAATAGCTGGCCAGATTGGCTTTGTGGCCCTGATTCAACAAAGCACTTTTGCACATGCTTACCAAAGTCAGTGGGACTTAAGCATGTACTTAAGTGCTTTGCTGAATCAGAGCCTTTGAATAGAGGCCAAATACGTGCTTCCTTCAGAGAAATTAGGAGCCTGCCCTCTTTGACAATATGAGCCAATAAAGGAACAAACCCTTCTCCACTCATTTTAATCAGCCAGGAAAGACAGAGATCTAAGCACAGATTGTAGCCCAAAGTTCTCCCAACCCATCCAGAACCTCTGTAAATGACAACAGCTGAAAGTCAAGCAGCTGTGATCTGGTATTTACCTCTGCCAACACTACCTTGCTTCCATGAACACACAGAAGATACCCAAGTCTAATTGATTCTGCAAAGTAATGAGAAGCTTCCCCACCACACCTCTGAGCTACCTGAGTGTTTCCTTTTCATTTCAGACCCATTTGCTTCTGGCAGACCCCATACCAAATATCAGGCCAATTGTTTACTGGGGATGGGTGAGGATGGGGTAGGGTAGGAAGTGTGTGTTTTACTGAGTCTGCCAGGGACTTAAGCACATGCTTAAGTGCTTTGCTGAATCAGGACCTTAATGAGTTTTATTCGATGGTTTCACAAAAGTGTCAGCTCAGCTTTCATACTATTTTGATGAGCACTATAAAAAAAAGCCAAAAAATAAAAATAAACATGAAAGACTGAGTGCACTCATTAGCTATGGTGGATGCACTAGTGTTGGCACAACATCCGTTCAGATAGACACCTGTGTATTCATTTGTTCTTTAAATAGCATATTGGTGCACTTGGAATCATATCAAACAAAATAAGAACAGGTCTCTGCCCCATGGAGCTTACGTTCTGTCTGAACCAAAACAGCAATTTTCCATTATGTAAAATCTTGTTACATATTTTAGGATCCAGAAGGCCAAACATTCTATTCAGACAAATCAGTTTGTTCCAATAACTCAAGACAGAGTTTGTATTCTCTAGATAATATGTCGTGTGTATGGTGGTCCCACAGGGAAACTATTTCCAGCTTTGCATGTCAAATCCCATCTAAAAGGAAGGAATCTCTGCATCCATTATAAAAGCTTGTTTTTAATTTTAAAAATACCTGACTTAATTGCAGAACGAAAGCAGTTTTTAAAACAACCAAGGGCACTGCTTCCTCACACAGGGGATCCAAGTTCTGTAGATCCAGCAAATATGCAGCAAACTGATGTGCAAAAAAGTTTCTACAAAAAGTTTACAGAGCAAGGCACTTGCCCAGATTAAAGTTAAAATGTGCAGAAACAGAAAAAGGCAGAACCAGATAAACTGGCAGGGGTTTAAAATAATCAACTTGTTAGGCACTGAACACTCCAGTTTCATATATAATGCCCAACCCCCCAGACTAGAGAAAATACTTTAAAGTACCTCTTAATAAGCCTGTGCATTGCATAGTGTTGGTGCTTAACCACATTCAACATCTTTGTATGAATATTAAGATTTTGAATTTTTGAAGAATACATTAATTTTTAAAACATGGGTGCCAATGCACAGAAAACTAATTTTACTCTCTCCATACTAACATGATTTTAGCCTGCATCTGCCTTCTCAGTCCCTCCTTTCCAGTCCTGACAAACACCCCACAAGTTCCTTTTCTGTTTCTAGACTCACTTTTTCTTCAACTCTAAGATCAAAACCATTTTTATTATAAACATAGCGATGAATTCAACCCCAGCATAAGTGAGTTATGTCAACAAGAATTGCACCTGTCCATGTAATAGCTGAATTTGGGCCATATTTCCTATAAACCGGTAAAAAACTGTCCATCCTGCATATCTTTAATAATCCTAGAGATTACTAAAAGCCAAGAGCAAGTAACAGGGGTATGCTCCACAAATCATGAGAGAGCTCCAAACAAGATATGTGAAATAAAAACATCCCTTTGGCTGAACGCCTATATTTATTTACATCATCCTAAATTCATCCTTTTTATTGTTTTGTTTTCACATCTTTCTCTCCTGCCCTCAGTGAACCTTGGAAAGGATTTTTTTGGGTAAAACCAGAGGGGCTTTGAGACGAAGAGCTTCACTATGTGTTTGTACATTGCCTACCAGGTGGGTTCTAAACCTGAGGGTCATGACCCCAAGGGGGATCATGAACAGCTATTAAGAGGTCATGGCCACCCTCCCCTTCCCTACCACTAAATGGGAGGCAGTTCCTGGCTAGATGGAAAGGGGGATGCTGCTATTGAAAAGCAGAGAACTACAAGTCTACCACTATGGGGCTCCAGTCTTGACTGGGGCCTTTGAAGGATAACAGTATAAATAATCGTCATTCTAACAGTATTGTAAAACCCAGATGCTGAGCCATAGTAAACCAGGTAGCTGACAATAGATAGTCATTCAGCTTTCATTGCACTGCACCTTTAAATGTAAAGGCACCTCCCTCCTTGTTGAAGGGGTGCTGTGACTATGTGTTTCATTTCAGATGTAAAGCACTGCAGTGGTTCACTGTGCTCATGTGACCATTCTTATGGCTACCTTCCTGTCATGGAGACTTTACTTTTGTTCTTTCTTTGTAATTTCCCCTAATCTGAAATCAAACCATGTTTTGATTTTTTTTATTCTTTGTGTGCGTGTGTGTGTGTGTGGGGGGGGGGGCAAGCGGGAAACAACAACAGAAGCTTCACAAGGAAATGGGTGCTCTGTGGAAAGACAAGAAAGCTACCCGGTCCAAGGAAAGTACAGAATAAAAGGAAGAGAATGATTTGCATTCATCCAGCACACTCAGGCAAATCAGGCCAGCTAACACGTACTAATGTGTTTGCAGGACCAATCCCCAAGTCACCAGGCCCTATTCTGTGCTTATGGAAGAAGGTCTTGCTGCATTACACAATGCTTCCCCACATACCACGGGTTTTTTTTAAAGCTGGAATGGGCGATCCCGATATAAAGAAGTCTCTCTACTGAATACTCGACTGCAATTTATGAGAAGCCGTGTATGTCAAGGAAGAGTTAGAGAGAGAGAAAAGCAAGAGCCACAAGGGTCATCGAAAGGAAAGCAAAGTTACCTACAGTAAGAAGGTGGGGGTGTGGATTTCACCAAAAAGATGAGCCACATACTGAAGATGGAGAGTTAAAATACTGTCAACACCAAGCATTCCAAAAATCAGGAGTCAAGCCTAAAAAAAAAATCATGAGATTTATTTAGTTCATGATTTTTAAAACAAAATTGGGGTTTATTTCCCCCCCCCCCCGCTTTTTTTTCTAGTTTGAGCCCCACAACCTTGAAGACAACTTACTTAAGCCAAAAATAGCGATGAGATTCTCACTTGACTCCAGGAGCTGGCGCTCTTAAGAAAAAGACCAAACATTGGACAAATGGTAGGATGGAAGATGAGAAGCCAGGCAGAAAATAGAAAACAGCAAGATGGAGAGTGAGCAGTGGGAGAAAAGATGGATATGCAATTTATTTTTAAACATAACTACAGACTATATTGCTCCTACTATCCCCATAGTCTATCTTTTGGTGAGCTTCACTGTCAGAGCCATATAGGCAAATCCATTAGACAGCATCTCTTGTAAGCCACATGGGAAGGTATTTTGCCAAAATGGACTATTTCCCCTTTCTCTTGGTGGTTCCATGGATCCCTATGCTTCTAGAGTTAGGTTATTGGACACTTATACCAGTGGATGTGTCCAAACCTTTGCTGGCCACTCATCTTAAACCTCTTGCCACAAGGCCCCTCCTTAGTTAGTCTGAAAAGTTTTGAAACCTTGATTCACTGATGAGGCGGTGTCATGGGTACTCACCACTAGCAGCCCCTCCTGCTGGCTGTCCTGGGAATTATCTCCACCAGGCATGCGCTCTCCCTCTGGTGGTGTTTTCCCCGTCCTGTCTCACTCTGCGACCCTTCTCGCTCCTGGAGCTGCAGTCTCTTCTATGTGGTTTGGCCCTCTGGGCAGGTCACTCAGGTCCTCCCCTTGCAGGGAACACAGTCCTTCCAGACCCACTATCTAGCTGGCATCTCCAATGCCCTTGCCACTCCCCAGTGGCTGGTAAGGGAACCCAGGCCCACTCTTTACACTGGGTTCCAGCTCAGGGATCCTATAACAAGCAGCCAAGGTCTCTGCACAGTCTGAGTTTCCACCACTGTCTGATTTGCTTTGGTGTTCATACTTCTGTCTGACTGGACATTCTCTATCCCAGTCATTTTATTTGCTAGTTCCTTCCTAGCCACTACTGTGTGTGTGTGTATTGACCCCCTGCCAGGTCCATGGTCATCACCACCAGGTCTACCCTGGTGGTCTCTGGCATATTCCAGTCTCTGGACATCCCCTCTTCCCCACCCCAAACTCTCTGGTGCTGGTGCCTTTCCCTTTGCTACCTGCTCTTTCTTAAAAGGGCAGTGCCTTTTTATATGGGCAACCTGATGGCCCCTGAAACAAACCCTAGTCATTTCAGCAGGCCACGCTTTGGCCTCCTCTACTCTAGTCCTGATTTAGCCTTGACCCTGCAGCTTGTAGATGGGCATTGCCTTCTTAGGTGCTCCTGCTGACAGCAGGCAAGATATACCCCTGCCTGTCCTGTTCTCCCTACAGGATGGGCTCTTTTGGCCTTCCTTCCTTTCCTGCCTTCTGGGTGAGGCTTCTTGTCCCTGTACAGGTAGGGGGCACTCTCATTTTAGGTGTCCCTATTGCTCGCAGGCATAGCACTCCTTTTGTTGGGCCTCTGGCCTAGGCACCTTTCTTCCCCTCTCTGCTGGTTCTCCAGTACCTGCCTCAGCAGGACTTGGATCCATCCCTGCTGTTTGTCACCTCCCCTTCTGCATGGGTTCTGACTCTGGAGCCCAGCCTGGAAAAGTATAAAGGCCCTCCACAAGCTTCCACGTACCACAACTCCACTATCTCTTTTCCTTTTTTTCTTTCCTGCTGTGGCCTTTTATGCTCCCCTTGTATTGGGGTGACCACCATATGCAGTCTTTTACAGTCTCTTAAACTCCCCTTCTATTGGGATGACTGCACATCCCTGTTCTCCACCAATTGCCACAGGGATCACTCACTGTTAGCAGCCCCTCCTGCTGGCTGTCCTGGGAATTAGCTCTACCAGGCTTGCGCTCTCCCTCCGGTGATGTCTTCCCCTGTCCTATCTCGCTTTGCAGCCCCTCTCACTCCTGGATCTGCAGTCTCCTCTTTGTGGCTTGGCTCTCTGGCCAGATCAGTATGGTCTTCCCCTTCTGGAGAACTCACAGTCCTTCCAGACCCGCTATCTTGCTGGCATCTCCAGCACCCTTGCCATTCCCCAGTGGCCAGTAGGAGAACCCAGGCCCACTCTCTACACTGGGTTCCAGCCCATGGGCCCTATAACAAGCAGCCAAGGTCTCTGCATGGTCTGACCCCTTGCTACTATTTCCATGGGCTTCTTCCCACTCATCTGGCTTCCCCTCTCTGGGCTTGCCAGCTTCCTAAATCCTTCCACTCAGGGAGTGACTGCAGCCATCTTGCTGCTTACTCCTCCTGGGCTTTATACTGGCCCCACCTGTTCCTGCCCAGCTAAGCCTACTTATAATTAGTGGCATGTTACCTGGCTCCTCCTCCAGGTGCACCCCATGGAGTTAATTGACCTTCCTGGCCACCTTTACTCAACCCAACATGGGGAAGATGCCCCATCACGGAGGTAGGAGTGGGGGAGGGGGGTGACCATATTCATTGTTTATTATCTGAATTATGGTAGCACCTAGGAGACCAGTCATGGACCAGAACCCCATTGTGCTAGGTACTGTACAATCACAGAACAAAGACAGTGCCTGGCCCAAAGAGGAACACATAGGCCCAGATCCTCAGATGGTGCAGATCGGCACAGCTTCATTGAAATCAGTGGAGCTACCCCAATTTACACCAGCCAGCGATCTGACCCATTGCTTTCAAATAATATATTGTGTGTTGGTCACAGTAGCACTGCTTTTCCTTCTCACCATTATGTTGTTTTTATCTGACTGGCACTCCCCTTCTCTGGTGAACTTAATTTAAAGTTTGTTTGTACAACATGCTGATCACATACTGAATTTTTTACCTCACTTTTGCACCCCCACCCTGTCCTTCCAATGACTGTTTTCTTCTTATGTTGAGCAAAGTGATTTAAAAAGTTAAGCACAAGGGTCTATACATGGAAAATACTGAATGTGTATCTGCAATCATGCCAGAACACATGCTGATCAATGTTGATATATTCTGTATTTAAATAAGTTTATTGAAAAAGAAAAACTAGTCAAGCCACTGGCTCCTATTTCAGGACTACGCAAAGTACATGTAAAATTATGAACTTTTCAGCTAATTTTTTTTAAAGTCACGAGTGGGAAAAAACAGTGAAAATACGTCTTAACAGCTTGGAAAAAGGAAATTGTTTACCTGTAATTCTCAAATTCTGATTCTCAAAAGACACCGCGTATCCCAAGGGAGCCCTACTTCTGAGTCTTATACTTCCAGCATGAAATTATTCAGTTTGTATATTGTGATTTGAACAGACTAGGATGGAGAAGCATAACTGTACCGGCCAGATGCTGGAGGCTCAAGATCCAGAAATGAGACTCTAATATTTGTGGTGCCTTTAAAGAAAAACACTATCACCTAATTGTCACCTAGCAGAAAATGGAATTTTATCTAGCTTTACAAATTTTATAAAAATGCCTCTGGGTTGACATCAAGTAGCAGAAGTGCCACCCCCGAAATTATGTGAAAGTTACAGCTGGCTGTAAATAGAGGTTTAGCATGGAAGTGCCACTTAGTCTTAGCAACAGCATTTTTGTCACAAAAGCTCTAGTGCACATTTGACTTTACTTGCTTGGGCTGCAAAAGTTACAGTAGCCCTGACTCATGGAGCTGTTTGGGCCATTAATAAAGAACATTGTAGAATTCAGTTTTTCTGTTTTTTTTTTTATTTTATTTTATTTTTAAGTAAGGAAGCAGCCAGGAGCAGCAGGCAGGAAGCCAGGTCAGATTGAAAAAAAAAACCAAAAACCCAGTAAGGAACAATCAGTGACCATGATCAGTACCCAAGAGCACTCTGTAGATCCACTTCTAAAACGGAAACCGCTGCTTGAGGCCCAGCTAAGGAAAGCCAAGCTGGAGAGAAAAGCAGCTTCAGAATATGTCTAAGGTCATGACACTTGACCTTTTCATTTCTTTTTCTCTTTGAAACCTGATTATCTCTATTTTTAGGCACATGGCTGGGGGAGGAGCGGTAAGAGAGGGTAGCTGAACCTGGCACACTAGTGCTGCTCTCTGGTTTTCTGTACCACTGTCCCCCATGTTTGTGCACAAATCTGAGCAATATTCCATGGATCTCTTTAGCGATACCAATTTGCTTTACCAAAAATAAAATTCGGCATTGAAGCAACAGCCATTTTGCAATTATTTTTTAGGCGTAGATGTATTATTGGGTGAAGTGGGGAGTGACAATTTTGGGACTGTGTGCAAAAATAAATGTCAGAACACTGATGGACTGATATAATCTTCTGGCCACTTGTTCTCTGTGATGATATGACTTGTGTTGGTGAGTAGAGTATTGGTCAAATTTCTGATGAGGTCCATGTATAAGATCATTTTGGGGTCAAAATGGGGTGTTTGTTCAAGCCCAGGACTTTTATAGAAATATCTGAACTTGATGAGTAATATCCATAACATCTGCAGCATCCACCACACACAAATGTAAAAAATATTTTGGGTACCAGAATTGTACTAATCAAGAAATGTGTTCATGTATGCTGATTCAGACTAGACAGAATGACAGATCATGTCTGTGCTGACTGTATGCTTCTGTGTGAGTAGGGATTTGTAGTGAGATAGTTTGATCTTCCCAAATTCCACCCATATTACAATCCTTCCCTCTTTTTTCTGAATGAGGAGTATATATTGTAGCTGGTTCTTGCTTGGGATTGCTTATCAGTTACATTCATACAGGACTAGCTTCTAAATTGAAGAAGCTTACAGAGCAATTTGGCCTAAGGGAGGAATAATGGGTGTGTTTGGAAACTACTCTAGCTTATGGAAAATTACTCTGTACTTAGATTATTCGGTATAAATAGAATAAATGATGATACAAATACGTTGCCAAAAGGAGGCGGGTGGATTCTAGACCAAGATGTCCATGGTGGAATACAGAGACTGACCAATTTAACAGTTGGACATCAATGTTTTGAAACAATCAAAGTCCCTTATTTCTGTGTAAAATGGCAAACATATGAACTAAAACAACAAAAAGAGGTTTAGCACCCAGACAACATTCTCCATTAGATATTTCCAAGATAAACAATCTACATCCAAAATGTGACCTGATAAGGACCTTTGAAATACACACAGTCCATTCCATTTTACAATTTTAGTTTAGTTTAACCTCACAATAACCTCTCCCTGCCCAGAGATTTTGGCTGAATGCAAAGTCATTATTTAGAAAACAAACAAATATCAAATCCACCAGTTGTTTTTATACTGTAACTATCCAACTGGGGAGTGAGGATGTGGGGGTAATATGGGGCAGTGTTAACTACATCAATTCCTTAGTCATTTTGGCTATTTACCAGGTTACTACAAATCAAAACTATATTGCAGTAACACTCAGAATGTAAGCACCTGGACCTGCCAACTCCTATTACAATAATCCCATTGACTTCAGTTATTCTGTCAGCCTAGGTACTTGCCATGACTCCCATTACTAATAACGAGCACCTCAGATCATTAACAAATTTATCTTCAGACACCCCCGTGAGGCACTCAGCATGATAATATAATGTTTACACATTATCGCAAACCCTCCTAACACACACCACAGTATTTTGTTATTTAAAATGAGACTAGACTATGGACAACCAATTTCGCTGGCTGCTTAGCAACGGGCAATTGAGAATGCCTATCAATTCTCAGTTTATAATAACCCGAGGCAGACCTAGATTTTTGTTTTCCCTGGAGCTTATGTCTTCCCCTGCCTCGATAATAAATACCAGAAATCTATGGCCAGTGAGTGTCAGAAATCCCCTAGTGGAATATCTTTCATCACACTTGCTGGGTCTGCCTGCCCACTAGGACAAAACTCCTGCTCTAAAATGTGTTTTTATTTGTTAAAAGGATTTTGTGATTAATTCAGAACTGGACCCCACAGCGAAGATAGGAGCTATTTGAAACAAAAAACATTATTGGCATTTTGTATTTTAAAAAATGTAAAGAGGGGGGCACTCACTTGAGGGCACTCAGCACCTGGCAGGATCAGGCCTTAAAGTGGTAGGACAAACATCTTCCAGGATCAGAAAATGAGAACTTCACTTCCCTGTTTCGTTCGGGTCATCTTTACTACCAAGTGTCAGATTTTGTTAGAGCTGAAACAGAATTTGCCACAAAGGGAAAAGCCAATGAGGCATCTGGTTTAAGAGAGTAGGTATAGTCCAGCAAATAGGGTACTGCAAAAGGATTCAGGAGCCCAGGGGGTCTGTTCTTGAGCCTACCACTGACCTGCTGTGTCACTTCATCTTCCTGTGTTTGTTTCCCACCCATACTTGGTCCTGTCTGTTTAGATTGTGAGTTCTTCAAGGCAGGTCTCTTCAAGGTCGCTTATGTTTTTGTACAGCACCTAGCACAATGGGGCCCCAATGTTACTAGGGGTCTCTAGGTACCATTGTAATAAAAATAATTACAGTCTAGCTCTACTAGTGCCCACTAGATGCTAGTATCTTATTTGCTCTTCTCACTGTCACTAGATACCAGGCAGAAGTCCTTGGTAATTTATATATGATGTACGTGAAGTCACCGTCAGTCAGTCGCAGAGGTGAGCATAGAATGCAGTTCTCCTGACTCCTGGTCAGGTGCTCTATTCATTCGACACACAGCTTCCCCAGCAAGCATTCAGTTTTCCTATTGGCCTCAGTCTGATGCATTCCTAGCTTGCTCCCAGCACTCTACAAACAAAGCCCTGCAAATAGGTCTTCTCTTATTCTAATGACCACTTATTGTCCCTGGCTGCAGTAGATTGACACAGGATGGGAAGCTGTTGGAGGGAATGCTGTCTAACCTGACTAGGAGAGAGGGGGAGCTGCTAGCCTTGCTTAGTTTGTTTGCTGGCCTGTGTCTCACTGCGATACTGTGACTCTGCAGCGGTGCAAAGAACAGACATATAGAAATATATATTTCTCCTCCCTCTGTGGCACCCATGGAAACACTCTGTAACCAAGTCCCCTATCTCAGGTTGTCACTGCAAGTGCTGTGGTAGCCCTCCCGCCTCCCTGCACCCCAGCATCTGGCAGAGTGCGCTACGTACCATGAGCTCAGAGGCAAGCGCCGTAGGCTGTACCCCTCAGTAGGCTCCCCTTAACACTCACACATTGTGAATAAGTAACCAAGGATTACGCTCCACTTGCCAGAAAAGAAAGGTGCAAAGACTTCACCACAAATTGCTTTGAACACTTACCTTAAAAAAATCAACTCTGCAATTCCCAACCCAGCCTCTAGGAGTCATCCAGAGCAGGGTTATAAAGGTAACTCTGACTCACTGTACCTTTTCACAACATCCTCCTGCCAGCAGCACGCTGCATGTCTGCCCAGCTCGCAGGCTGCCTACTGCCTGGCCTTCCCTGCACGCTGGGGGCTGCCTCTGGTCTCATGCAGCTTTTAGTGTGAGCCTCAGAATATTACTGCCTTTTCCTGTATGAGGCGGATTATGGAGCCCTCTAGTGGCTGGCTGGGTGTTAAACTGGGAAACACAGGGCCCTCCCCGGGCTAGACGTTCACCTGAGTGGAGGAAAGTCACCTGGAAGCCACCAGGTTCATTACAGATTCACCAGAGTCTGGGTTCTCGCACTTCCTGTGCAGATTGTTCAATGCCTTGATGATCCTCAGGAGCAATAAAGTGCAACACATGCTTTATGGTTGCATACATCCTGCCTAATACTAGAATCTAAAGTACAGGATTGTTTGGCACTTTGGCCATAAGCAGAAACCCTTCTGAAACATCAAACCGCTTTGTTATGAACTCATTTCCTTGGGCAATCTTAGCCAAATGATGCTGAAAGATGGAATCAGAGCCCAAGGTTAAAGGAGCTCCCAACAGAGAGAATTTCCCTTCTGTCAGAGCAGGCTTCAACTGAAAAGTTTTTTAGTAAGTTGGAATCTGCTGCTCCCCCTTTGGCATGATGATAGTGGGCCATATTCAGCCCTGTTGTACAGAACAGCTCCAGGGACTTCAGTGGGGGCTGCAGCTACTCCTGTCAGAGCTGAATTTGGGCCAGAATCCTTATTAAGAATATATTCAAGTCTATAAAGGGGTTCAAATGAATAAAATAAAATAGACATGCAGCTCAAACCTTCAGGAAAAGGCGCTGCTGATGGAGATGGGTCTGAATGAAAACCATGAATCTTAACACTTCCCAGCTTTCTTAGGGGATATTGCAGAATTAAACTGTTCATTGGCATCTGAATATTGCATTTGGTCCCTGAATCAAAACCCCAGATCTCTTCATCCCCAAACTTTGGGCTGTTCAAAATGGATCCATAAACACATTGCTGCTGTGACAGCTGGAACTTTATTCTCCTTTCCTTCTGGTATCTCCAGAAGTTGCTGATCCCCCATAACGTATGGTTGCTACTGAGCATTGAGGGACCAGCCAGCTGTGGAGCTCACTGTACTCACTGCCAAAATCCTGGCTCAGAAACAGCTGGCAAAGCCCTTCCTTTTCTTGATCATCCTATGTGGGTTAGTGGCCGCTTTGATACAGAGAAAGCAGAGATCCATGATTTAGACCCTGAGAGATAAGTGTGAGGACTTCCTGCAGAGATGGCAGAAACAGACTTCCAAATTACCTGAGCAAGGAAAGGACTGGAAGGAACCGAACACAAGCAACACAAGGCCCAGTCCCCTGTAATGGAACAGAGGAAACCTAAGCCACATAAGGAAACAAATTATTCAAGACTAAGGTTGATAAGTTTATGGAGGGGATGGTATGACGGGATAGCCTAATTTTGGCAATTAATTCGTCTTTGACTACTAGTGGTAAATATGCCCAATGGCTTGTGATGGGATGTTAGATGGGGTGGGATCTGAGTTACTACAGAGAATTCTTTCCTGGGTGTCTGGCTGGTGAGTCTTGCCCACATGCTCAGGGTTTAGCTGATCGTCATATTTGGGATCGGGAAGGAATTTTCCTCCAGGGCAGATTGGCAGAAGCCCTGGGGGGGGTTTCGCCTTCCTCTGCAGTGTGGGGCACGGGGTCACTTGCTGGAAGATTCTCTGCACCTTGAAGTATTTAAACCATGATTTGAGGACTTCAATGGTCAGACACAGGTCTGATACAGGAGTGGGTGGGTGAGATTCTGTGGCCTGCATTGTGCAGAAGGTCAGACTAGATCACTTGTTCCCAAACTGGGGTTCATGAACTCCTGGGGGTTCACAAAATGTTACAGGGGGTTCTCGGGAAAAAATTCCCTAATGGCGGACAGAGCTGTCCATAGGGACCCCGGGCAGCACGGGGCCAGCAGCCCAGAGCCTTGGGGACTTCCAAGAGCTAAGCAGATCAAAGCAAGCATATCTATCACACTGAGGATTTAAACTTCAAGACTCCTTATAAGAAATGGAAAGGGAGGTGGATATTTTTTTGGTTTTTAAAATTAAATAGGCAGCTAATATTGTTTTTAAAATTATTATGAAGAACAAATTTAAGCTTTGTTGTAATGTGCATTGTTTCCTGGACTGCTCAAGACTTGAATGCTTGTGTAGGAGGAACTGTTTGAGTTAGCTTCTTAAATACCTTCATGCTGTTTCACATCTGATACTCCTTGATGAAACATAGGAGCCTTGTCTTATAACAGGCTTATTCAAAGTGATACAAGCTACGAAAGTGAGATCTTGGAAGAGTGTTGCCGTTTTCATAATGTAATAAAAATACTGTAATGATAAATAGTAATTAATAATAAATAGTGTGTAATAAGCATGTCACAAAAACAAATTTTATATTTCCAAGTTCACTGCTTTTATAATTTATACTCAGGTAAAGGAGAAAAATCCCTGGAAATATTCATTTTTAGGAGGGGGTTCGCGAGACTTGACATTTTAGTGAAAGAGGTTCACAGGTTGTTAAAGTTTGGGAACCACTGGACTAGATGATCATAATGGTCCCTTCTAACCTTAAAGTCTATGATTCTATGATTCTATTCAGAGGAGGCATGCAATGTGCAAATGGTATATAACATGTGAGCAACAGACTAGAGAAAGTTCCCATCAAATTGATGCATGTATGTGACAACTGTTCCTCCACTCAAACACATGTGCTCATGGTTGCTGTGCAGAACAACTGCCATAATGGAAGTCACAGGAGGAAACACCATCTGGGGATTAGGAATCAGGAGATCTGGGTTCTATTCTTGTTTCCATTGCTGACTGGCTGTGTCACTTTAAACAAGCCACTTGGCTTTTCGGTGCCTCAGCTTCCTCATCTATGCAATGGGAATATTAAGTTTTGCAAATCATGTTGAGCTTCTTGGATCAAAGGTGCTCTGGCAAATGTAATTATTATTTACTGTGTACATGATCCTCAGAGTTTTCCCTGTGTTTTAATGCCCCTTCCATGCAGTTTTGCATGTTCCATGATATGCCATAGACACATAACATCATAGCTTTGTTTCAGTTTGCTAGGAACCTAACTCACTTTGAGATGAGGGTCAATATGCCAAGCTCTGAAGGTCAGGAACCCAGTTATCTGAGAAATCATCATTGATCCTTCAGGAGAGTTACAATTTGGTAGGTTGTTCTTATCAGCTCTCAGGATTTAAAAGTTCTCAGGACAGCTGCCGGGCATTCTCAATAGAGAGCAGATGCCTTAAGGAGCTGCTACCTCCAGCACTCTTCCAGAGCCTGGGCTTGGTGAGCTTTGGGCCAAAGACACAATTTACTTGTTTGATGCTGCTGATGATGGATCTTTAAGATTAGTTTAATAAGAAGAGGGATTTTTTTTTGTGCGTTACTGAGCAAGAGGTTCTGATTTTTCCCCCTTAGGTTGAAAGGCTCATATTTTGTTGCCTTGTTAATGTTTATTCATCCCAGGTGCTTAGGCAATGGACACTGCTCAAAATTTCTACATAGATAAAAAAAATGTTAAACATGTCCCCTCCATACTACCCTCTAGTGGCTTGATAGGTCCCAGATGCTTGAGGCTCTAGAAGAAATTGTGTACATTCCTATTGATTCTTTGGCTCTGTTTTCTGTCTAATGAAGACAGCAGTTGATCTACACCCCTCAGGCCTGGGATAAAATGTCACTAGTCAATCACCTTTCAAGTCGTGCATATGCTATTGGGAATGAAGCAGGCATTGACAAGCATCAGTAGGGCTTTAGTTAATCTTGTTTTGTATATATTATCTATCCACTAATCAGCAAACAAATGTCCAGGATGGACATAAAAGTCAGATTGCTACATTTCTAATGCACTAAATAGACAATGCTGAGTTTCTTTCACAAGTGCATAATCTTACCGGTAATATGAATGGAAAGTGCTTTTTTGTTTTATTTCTAATGGTAATACTGCAGGGGAAACCATATTTTTGTGGAATTTCTAGTGACAAAAGGGCAGGATTAAGTGACAGCAAACATTTCCAGAGACAATGAGAGCACTTTTAGTGGGAATGCGCACCATTAACGTGAAGCTTTTGGTAGGAGACTCTCTATCAAAACTTGTTGCATTAAAAACAATGTTCACATTCAGTGCAGTAAGAAAATCACTAGTAATTTGAAAGGGTGCAATTAAAATCATAGCCCAGATCCATCTGGCTGCGAGAAGCAGAGCGAGAGCCGAGGATATGAGAAGCAGATTTCTGCTCTCGAGAAGCGATTTACATCCAAATGGTAGATCCTAGATTTGGGGGTTTTTTTAAATCTCTGATAAAAGCTCAAGAAAATTCTTGAACCTCCACTAAAATAAATAATTCTGTTGCCCTGACTGCCTATAATATCCTCTTACACTTCAGCCCAAAGGATCACAGAGCATCACCAAAATGGGGCCATTTCTAGGGAGAAGGGCAGCCATGAATATATAGTGTTCAAGGCCTTTAGAAAACACTCCTACTCTTATGAAAGATGTCCTAAAATCTTTAGGGCCCTTGCAGAGCAGGCAGGATGTTGGTTTTGGGGGGTTCATTTGACATGTCCACAATCCATTCAGCTGCAATTTACTTCAGCAGAACTGGTCAAAAATAAGGCCACATTGTGAATTCTCCCCCCCAAAACTCCCCCCCCGCCTTTGCCCACAAAATGAAAAATGTTGTCAAAGTGTTCCTGAGCTCAACACAGAAGATTCTCTGCTGAGATCTGAGCTTGTGGTTCCTGAAACTCTAGAGGATCCTGACCTAAGGTGTAGACTACTGTGACACCCTTCCAGCTAAGAGCACGCCACACAAGAGCTCCTTGATGTTACCCGAACAAACAAACTTGAAGCCAATCACCCCTGAGTCTTCCACCCTCCCTAGTTGGCTACGGTTGGCAGCCAAAGCACAGAGTAAGGGTAGCTTTGGGTCTCCCCAACCTATGTCTTACATTGCCATAAGTCTGTTTGGGGTAGTGGAGAACTGACAGGGTCTCCAACATGTCTCCTCCTTGCTTGGATGTGCTTTCACTCTAGAACACTTCCTGTACTGGAACACTTCTTGCACACTACTTGGGGAGGGGGAGGGGAAAGGGAAGCAAAGGGCAGTTCATAGGGCAGGTCAGATGGGGGGGGGGCTGTGTGGCCTAGCCCAGAATAGCCCAGTCCACTCTTGGATACAGCTTGCTTAACACACGTGCAGACAAATCCAACTCCAGTGTGAGAGGGGTTGGCTCTCAGGGCTTGGAGAATCCGAAGGTCCATCAAGCTTTATTCCATTTTATATGAAAGCAGCACACAGATGGATCTGCTCAGCCTGGCAGCCGTCTGTAGAGTCTCTCTACTGTCTCACAGCACTTCCTGTTTCCACCGTATTAGGCAAAATGACAGTAGAAGCAGAAGGTGCCCTCTTATACACTCAAATATCATTCTAGGATGAAACAGATGTCCTGTTCTTCTCTCATAACTCACATGCTATAACAACTGCAACCATGTTAATGAAACAGGGCAAATATTGCATAATAATTTTTCAACAGTCAAGCTAGCTGAACAAGTATAACAATAAATGCTCATTCAGCCATGTGAAGCCAAAACTTACAGTCATTCATTCCCCTGTTTTTGCTTTTGAATATCTGCCATTACCATGTTGCAGGCCAGATACACTCAAAAGTTTGGGAATTCCCCTCCCCTCGCTCCAATTTATTATTGGCCCACTTTATCATGAATGTCATAGAGGTGGCTCACTGGTGGAGCACCCCTCTGAGCCAGGGCACAGCATTAGACCAATTAGAAGCCCAAACAAGTGCCCAAACAGAAAATTCTTCTGCCCTTCTTGGATTACTTTTCAGCCTGCCTTCTAGACTCAGTTCTCGGCTCCTGTTCACTGACTGCCAGGTTGCTATCCCTGGAGTCCATCTCACAGTCTACCATTCACTGAAGTGCCCTACTTGTCACCCCTACTCCTGGGCCCCGCAGAATTGTTCTTTGAGCACTATGTCCCAGGGCTTTCTCTCTGGGTGGCCTTTTTTTTCCTAGCAAGCCCCACTGCTTCCTCTCCCAGAGCACTCTGGCACCTTTTCCTAAGACCCCCTGCCCCCTTCCTACAGGCCCTACCTCAGGGCTTCTCACAGGACCCTAATCTGCTTCCTGGAGTTCCTTCCTTATGGAGTTCTCTCAGCCCTTTTTATGAGGCCCAGGTGTTCATCAGGCTAACACTGGACCCCACTGGCCTCACCTACTCTGGCTGAGTGGCAGACAATTATCGGACTGGGGGGGGCGGTCCCATTTCCTCTTAAAGGGGCCAGTGACCTGTGACAAAGAGCTAAAGTTTTCTGATCAAAACTAGTGCAATCTGATGCAGCAAATTGGCAGAGCAAAGATTGCTGGATGCAGAACTGTAGAAAATATCCTACTTGGATTCCAACAGATACATGCACAAACATTTCCTTTCCCCCAAACACTGCATTGACTAGTGACAGGTCCCAAAGCTGCTTAGTTAAACTGGTGTAAAACAGGAGCAACGCTACCGAAGTCAACTGAGTGCTTGTGTATGTGGGAAAGTTATGCTGGTATAAGATAAGGTGTGAATTTAAACCAGTATAATTGTACCAGTATAACTCCCCGAGTGGAAACTCTTAGGCCTGGTCTATACTACCCGCCTGAATCGGCGGGTAGAAATCGACCTCTCGGGGATCGATTTATCGCGTCCCGTCGGGACGCGACAATCGATCCCCGAATCGGCGCTCTAACTCCACCAGCGGAGGTGGTAGTAAGCGCCGCCGACAAAAAGCGGCAGAAGTCGATTTTGCCGCCGTCCTCACAACGGGGTAAGTCGGCTGTAATACGTCGAATTCAGCTACGCTATTCACGTAGCTGAATTTGCGTATCTTAAATCGACTCCCCGCTGTAGTGTAGATGTACCCTTATTCTGTAAATGCAACTTTTTTCAGATTTTGGGAAGAGATTTAAGCTAAGTAAATAAAGTCACTCTTATTCCAGAATAAGAATGTCCAGATGGGCAGTTATCCTGGTATAACTGGTGACATGTTTTCATGCTGACAAGCCCTGAGTTATACTAGTGTAAATATGGTACAAGTGAGAGCAGAATGAGACGTTTTTCTAAAACAAAAATCCATGAAGGCGCAGTAGCGAGCCCGTAGTTAAGCTTAAACAGATTCTTTGAGAAAGTGGCTCTGATTTTTAAACAAAACACATCAGAGGATACCAGTAGCTTGTTTGAGATTGCAGCGAGCCAGAGAAGTAGGTCTGACAGGAGCAAAATTATTCACAGCATTTACTTGCAAGCAATTTGTGTGTAAAACCATTTTGATTACATCAAACATACACAGTGCACAAGACGATGCATGTGAATTCCTGCTGGCAAGAAGGCCATTTACAATTAATGGATATCTCCTCTCTCCCCCCACCTCGCTTCCCTCCCAAGTAACATTTGTAGGAAACTTTTATATATTTATTACTATGTGTTTAGTTAGGAAGTATTAACAAAATCCTTGCCATGTAAATATCAGAAACAAAACAATCATTACAACAGTGACCTTTTGTTTAAGAGGACGTTGTACAGGAATAGATTAATCATCTCTTTCTATATAACAGGGTACTACCTACCATTTTACACAGTAAGCATCATTACAACACCCATGACACGTAATTTCATTAAATTGTGTGAAATCTCTGATTACACATTGAACAGCCCAGGCATGTCTATTGAATGTTAATCTTAAAAAAATTGCACAGGTGTGGTTCCTCCCCTCTTCCCCCCCGGTGAATGCACTTTGTGTGAGGATTGAATAAAAGATGCCCAAATAGCTAAATATCTTTTGTCCTTGCGGAGTATGTAACTGTTGTATCAATTTTTCCAGAATACAACCTCCCTTTTTTTTTAACCTTTCCTCTACGGTTGGACTATTTTTCTTTTTCCAACCAGGGGTTATCATTAGCTGAGCAGCTACTAACAGATGAGAGACGAATCCTTCATTTCCTTGTGTGTGATCATTTTGTCTAGGAAGCCCCAGGAGGATTACCAAAGAATCATTCTGTAATAAATATCCAACAATTTGTGCTATTTGGTTATGGATTGCATCCCAATACTCTCTAATGACTGGCCATGTCCACAATATATGCATACAATTGTAGGAAACTTTATTAAATGCAATAAAATATTACAAACAGGAAACTTGAGGAGGGCAATCATGTCCTTTTCTGTTAAACTAAATAGCATAGCCCTGTTGCTAGCATTAGTATAATGGCTTTGAGCTTAGCTAGAAATACATTTCACAAATCCCCATAGTCCAGAATGAATAATTGAAGACAATATGTACCAAGATTCTTGTTTGCTACCTGCAGAGTTCGTTCCTAGAGGACCATTAAATTCATTTTTAATAATGCAGGCTATGGTTAAAGCTATAGGACACAAAATTTGACTCTAAATAAGATCATAACTAAAGAGACAATCCTAGGGTTATGACCTGGGCGCTAGGTTTACAATAACAAATACAACAAAAAGGAAACAAGTCGATCTTGTATTTATTCCAGTTTGCCTCTCACATTTCAAGTGTTCAGGCTTCCAGATTTAAAGCCACATACCAGATCCCTATACAGTGCTATTGAAGTTAATACTCAAAGTTCTCAGAAAATGCCCAGGTGTTTTTTAGTTTGTACTATCATTTGTATTTTTGAATCTGCCATAGGAAAGTGGCAATTTCTTTTGACGGAACGGTGTGTATTCAACTTTTCTTCGGTGTTAGTTACTTGTGACTCTGTCCATGAGGGTACAACCTATATAAATGCCCAATGGAGATTGTGAAAAAATGTTTTGAAAACTGAGGTTTGAAATCTCATTTTTTGTCTGTAAAATAAATGGTCATAAAACAAAACAAAATGGGAGTCCTAGCCCATTTATGATTATTGATAAGCTAACCTAACATTCCATTAGTTGTGCTGAATGCAAATATTTGACCTAGGCAGTGTTAGCATAATACTCTATCATCAAGAGCTTACTCTCTGCAATCTTTCCAGTATACCTCCATCTGCTCCCCAATTAAACTCTTTAATCTTCTTTGCAGTAAAGGGGCTTGACCTTCATCCTATAACTCAGAACACGCTTGGACTTGTTCTACCAGGTATTGAGGCAGAGAGGTTAAGTGGCCCATGGCCATAAAGAGCATCAGTTATCAGAGCTAAGGTTAGAACTCAGGGGTTCCTAGCTCCCTCATGAATAGAAGCATGCATGCGGAGCTTAAAAGGACAGTGCGGCCAGGATTTGTAAGGAGTCCTAACTGTCCTCCTTTTGCAGAAAAGGTGTTAGCTGCAGCTTGAAACTTTGTGGGAATCCTTTGGAGCTACTCAGGGACATAGAGCTCCTCCATGATGTGTCTTTGCAAGAGGGGCATACTGTAGGCTTGGATACAGGATTGGGAGCTAAGAACTCCTGAGTTCTAGTACCACCTCAGTTACCCACTTTCACTGTGACCTTAGACAAGTCACTTGCCTTCTTTGCTCAGGCTCCTCCTTCGTAAGTCAGGAATACTACTACTACTTACCTCACTGAAGTGAGGCAAAAATTAGTGTTTGTAAAACTCTTTGAAAATCAAAAGTGTTAAATAGTTTTATTCAGAAACCCTTTCTTGCTGAGTAGTTCCAGTAGCTGTGGAAATATATATACAGCAGACCATTACAAACTAATCTTTACTAGACCTGGGAATATATTACAGAAGGCCATGTAATAGTGTACAATATTGATTTGTTTTATTACAACATACTGCCTCTTTAGCATGCATGTACAGATGATCTTTTGCTTTATAGAGTTTGCTACATCTAGATTTTTTTAAAAATCATGAAAAAAAGTCAGAGATTACTCCAGAAAATTTGCTACTGAGCAATTCACTGTGTAGAATGGAGTTTCACTTCTCCATAAAATGGTAAAAGGCAGTAAAGGAAGTCTCATAAAAAGGTGCAGTTATTAATTAAAAAGTCTTTTCATTCCCTTGTTCCTCTATAGCTGAGGATGTAAGGAGTGATTTAACAATACTCTGAACTAGGAGTAGGTATACTGTGATGCCAGGTTTCTAACCGATTACACGAGGATCCTTCTCTTGCAGGAGGTTTATATGTTTGTATGGAGTGAAGGGGCTTAGATTAACATTTCGTAATGGTCCTTTCAGATTTAGGCAACTATAATGAAAACATAAGATCAGTTCCTAGTAGTGAAATCTCTCGTTAACATATCTTATTGCTTGGATTTTTGAAAGATGATCTTCAGTGGTTCCTTAATAAGGCTTGTTAATACTGAAAAATATGGTTACTAACCTTTCCATACCTGTTGCTCTTTGAGATGTGTTACTGATGTCCATTCCATGATATGACCGCGCTGCATGCACAGTTGCGAGAGAATTTTTTTCCTCGGGTGGGGGGGCCTCTCGGGGGAGGGGGGGATGGGGCAGAGAAGCGCAAGCAGTAGAAGTTCTCAGGGGAGGGGGCCAAATGGGGGGTGGAGCATGGGCAGGGACTTGGGGGAGGAGGCTGAGCAGAGGCAGGAATGGACATGAGCAAGTATTCAAAAAGGAACATACATTCCAGTGATAACCTCTCTTTTATAACTTTAAATTTTAAATTAAAGGACATTTGAGGCTCACAAAAACTAGAAAGGTTCATCTTTGCATCAGGAAAGAGCAGAGAGGTAGATCTATTTAATAAAGATGCCTCCTCTAACCTTAGATCACTCAGCTTGATTATGAAAGTATCAGATTTTTCATAAAGCACAGCTATATTGAAAAACTGCTAGGACACATTTAAATGCACATCTACTGTGCCTTAGGTCCAAGGACAAGTGTGGTGTAAAGATTTTGTAATGAAACAGATGGAGTTTTATTATACTCTGAGGATGGGATTTAAAAAAGTGCTCGATATTGGCCTAACTCAGCTCCCAGAGAAATTTTGACTTCAGTGGGAGCAGAGTAAACCGGTTTCTCAACACTTCTGAAACTCCACTCTCAGATTTGCTGCGTGCACACTAGCTGTTACTGTCGTATTTATCGGTTTGGGAGAGTGGGGATTTTTCCTTGGCCATTTCAGATCAAGGAGCTTGTGACAAACCCCAGGTGACACCCCCCTCCTTGCCATTCTGGGGATTAGCTCTGCGTGGCCAACACTCCTTCCTGCAGTTGCACTGTCTCTTTCTGCCTCTGTGGCCCTTCTCTCATCCCAGGAACTACAGTCTTCTCCTCATGATTCAGCCCTCTGGCCAGGTTACCGTGTGGTTTCCCCTTCTGGGGATTTGTATCAAAGTCTCTGCTCACCAGCAGCCTCAGGCAGTCCTCCCATTCACTGCCTCAGGGGCTAACAGGGGAACCCAGGCCCATCTCCTACTCCAGGTTTCAGCTCAGGGACCCTCTAAACCAGGGGTTCTCAAACTGGGGATCAGGAGTCCTCAGGGGGTCACAAGGTTCTTACATGGGGGGTCATGAGCTGTTAGTCTCCACTCCCAAACCCCACTTTGCCTCCAGCATTTATAATGGGTGTTTTTAATTTATAAGGGGGTTTGCACTTAGAGGCTTGTTATGTGATAGGGGTTTGGTCTCAGAATATCAGGAGCCTCAGGAGGTCATCTCGTCCACCCCCCTGCTCAAAATAGGACCAATCCCCAGACAGATTTTTTGCCCCAGATCCCTAAATAGCACCCTCAAGGATTGAACTCACAAGGCTGGGTTTAGCAGGCCAATGCTCAAACCACTGAGCTAACCCTCCCCCCTAAGGGTCACCACTATAAAAGTTTGAGAACCACTGCTCTAAGCAGTAGCCACGGTCTGTTCCCTCCTGCACCTTGCTGCCTTTTCTTGAGCCTCTTCCTTACCTTCTGGCCCTCCCTACTCCTCTGGATTTACCAGCCTCTTAGCTCCCTCCTCCTGGGGAATAACCATGGGCTACTTGTCTTTATAGCCCCATCCCCATCCCTCCTTCTAGAGCGAGACTGCCTCCCTGCAGCCTCCTTTGCTTCCAATTTCCTTTCTTTATATAAGCCCCACCTGTTCCCACAGGTGAGCCTCTCTTATTTAGGGCTTTCCTCAGAGGTTTCATTCTCACAGATTGCAGCCTATTTGGCCCAATTCAGCTTTTGCAGGGCTAGCGTGAGGAGTACACCCCATCACAGAGCCATTGTTTAAGTTGAAAGGAAAAAAGAGATCTAGCACCTGAGACAGCAAAGGGATGAGAGAAAAGGAGGATGATACATGTAGAGACTTGCTTAGCGTATGACCTTTCCCTTTTCTTCTCAAGGGACTCCTCCTTTCTCTTCCTTTGCCACTACTCAGATAGACATTTAGACTAATGGCTTGGCTACACTTGCGAGTTATAGCGCAATAAAGGAGCCCCGGGCACACTAGCTCACTACCCATCCTCACTGGCAAGGCATGTAGAGAGCTCTGACTCCGCGGCTACAGCGCTCCACCTCGGCGAGAGGAATAATGTTTGCTGCGCCTTGGCTACAACACCTGGGCGTCAGTGTGAACAAGGTGTTGGGTTACTGCACTCTGATCGGCCTCTGGAAACGTCCCATAATCCCCTTAAATCAAGTGGCCACTCTTGTCATTGTTTTGAATCACTGTAGGAATGCGGAAATGCCCTTTCAAAGCTCCGTTTCTGACAGCTGGCATGCAAGCCATTACTGTGGAATGCTGTGTGTAAGAGAGAGAGGTGTGGGGGAGGGGAAGGTCTGCTGCTGTCTGAACTTACAAGACAGCATGTTGACATGCTCTCAGCCCCCCAATAACCCAGTCTCCCCCCCCACCACATATACAGAACACACTCCCTGTCACACTCCACCCCAACCCTTCCATTTTAAAAGCATGTTGCAGTCACTTGCATGCCGGGATAGCTGCTCATAATGCACCACTCCCAATGCCGCTGCAAGTGCCACAAATGTGGCCAAGCCCCTGTGCTTGAAGCTGTCAGTATGGACAGACTACAGCGCTTTCCCTATTGCGCTCTACGAAGGCTGGTTTAATTCAAAGCGCTCTACATCTGCAAGTGTAGCCATGCCCTAAGTTATGTCAGTAGCAAGTTCCAAACCATGCTGTACTCTAGGAGTGTAGGCTAAAGTACCATTTTGGAACTTGCTCATAAGATTCATCCCCATCTATACTGGCCATGCCAAACTGGCATAGAATACAGTTGGGTAAAAAAATAAAAACAGAATTTGGGGATGCTGTGTATTTGTTTAGACTAGAGCAAAGCCCATAGTTTAAAGATGGTTCTTGCCAGAAGAATGCTAACATGGTTTCCGTGGCCACTGTAGATGTGGCATGAACTATAAAATAAAACAGTTTTTAAACATGCTATCCAGAAAAGTGGCGAGACAGCGGCTATAACATGGTACTGCTGAGACCCAGGCTAAATAAATAAAGACCAGGAAGGCTAAATAAATGAAGACCAGGAAAAACTTAATATTGTTTACATTTTTTCTTTTTATTTATGCAAAATTGATATAATATTAGAAGCAAACATCACTAGTGGACAGAACAGGAAAACTATTACGATACTGACAAATATAAAATTAGATCGGAAAACAAAACAACGTGGAAGAATGCAAACATTAATGTGAAAGAGGACTGCACCATTTTAATTGTAAACACAGAACTCTATGATTTATTAGCTCTTTTTGATAATAAAAAGGCAGAGAACCCCTTAGCTGACAACTTAAGTGGCAATATTTGCTCCTAGACATGCAATAGATTTATGTTATGCTAAATATAAATGAAAGCACCTGGATAACACATTGACTGGATTATGACTACACAAAGGTGCACCACGGGGCACATTCATCTTCACCAATTTATGACCCTGTTGATGTTCCGCATTACTGCTCCAGATCTCATTTATTTTCACCGCAGGTCCCTCAATTTTTTTGTGGTTGCATCTTTAACTCAGGGGGCAGAGTACTGCTTAGTATTAAATCTTACAGCACCTAGGTTTTCCCTGAATATTCCTTTCATATATTTATTATGCCTAAACTTGCTTAGTTTATGAAGAAAATGCAGGCCAAGTTGGTATAGTTTGCAGGATATTGACCTGATATAATTCAGGAAAAAAATATAGAAATAAGTGATTCAGATCTCAGGCCTCAAAGAGAACCCATCTTACTCTGTACATAAGTAACCTTTATCCCAGGAGTAGGCAAACTTTTTGGCCCAAGGGCCACATTTGAGTGGGGAAATTGTATGCAGAGCCATGAATGTAGGGCTGGGGTGCGGGAGGGAGTGCGGTGTGCAAGAAGGGGCTCAGGGCAAGGGATTGGGGTGCAGCAGGGGTGCAGCAGGGGTCTCAAGGCAGGAGGTTAGGGGACTCAGGGCAGGGGGTTGGAGTGGAGGATGTGGGCTCTGGCCCAGCGGCGCTTACCTCTGGGGTGGCAGCGGTGTGCCGCAGGGCTAAGGCAGGCTCCCTGCCTGCCCTGGCCCCGCACCGCTCCTGGAAGTGGCCAGCATGTCTGGCAGCAGCTCCTAGGGGTGGGGTGAGGCCAGGCAGATGTCTCTGCTGCATGCTGTCCTTGCCTGTGCGTACCACCTCCGAAGCTCCCATTGGCCACGGTTCCCCATTCCCAGCCAACGGGAGCTGTGGGGGGCGGTGCCTGCAGGCGAGGGCAGTGCACAGATCCCTCTGCCCCCCACTCCCCCCCAGGGGACGCAGTGCTGGCCACTTCTGGGAGCAGCGTGGGGCCAGGGCAGGCAGGGAGCCTGCCTTAGCCAACTGAGCCAGGGACTGGCAATCCGTGGGCTGGATTGAAAGCCCTGATGGGCCAGATCCAGCCCATGGGCCTTAGTTTGCCCTCCCCTGCTTTATTCTGATCTTAGATTACTGCTGCTATTACCCTGGATTTCTGAAATAACCCCCCCCCCCAATCCCTTGAAGCTATAGAATTTTTGTTGTAGAAGAATCCCAGAGAAGGAAAAGGGTTGATAGAGAAGCACCATAAGAGAGAACTGAAGAGCGTATCAATAACTTCAACTTTTATTCCTGAAGATTAATAGGTGCTATAGCCATGATAACTGAGAGGCGCTGAAGTTTTTATTAGTGAATATGTCAAGGGGAATAGTGTACTAACCAGCACACAAAGTGATGGTCAGGGAAAAAGAACTACAACCATGCTAAACGTCTGCTTGAGGACAAAGTGGGATCACAAGGCATCTTTTAGGTTGTATTACAGACACTATTGACTCATCTTCAGGTCTTTTAAGGACATGGAGTGACTACACTGAATGCAATTTAAACCCATTTTGTTTGGGTTGCTCCAAGTTTGACTAGTTAAATTAATTAGCAATAGAGAGAATAGTTAAATTACAGTTCTTCATGACATTGCCAGCACAGAGCCACACATATAGGAGTTACGTGCCTATTAATACTGTCACAAACTTTTTGAACTATAGTTTGCATGTCAGGGTATATGTCTCTTGAGCCCATCATTCCATACACCAATGGTGTAAATACCATGTACCCCCAACTGAGCCTCAGTTTCTCTGTCCACCAGCAGGAGGGTCCATGAAGCTATTCTCATCCCTTTTTCTGTCACATACAAAGAAACAACTATGTTCAAATTAACAGATTTAGAGTTAGCTTCCATTTCCTCCCCGCCCCCCCTCCAACTTCTGAGGAAGAGTCAACAGGACTGACCCACTAGACCAAATTCTCAGAGCTTCTGTCCCATAGTCATACTGGGGAGGCAAGGTTACACACCCTGAATGGCAAAGAGCCACTACCTACTACTTCACATAAAAAAGAATGATACATCAGAAAAGGGCAGACAAATAAACAATGACAAGTTTTTAAAGTGCTTGTACACAAATGCTAGAAGTCTAAATAATAAGATGGGTGAACTAGAGTGCCTTGTGATAAAGGAGGATATTGATATAATAGGCATCACAGAAACCTGGTGGACTGAGAGCAATCAATGGGACACAATCATTCCGGGGTACAAAATATATCGGAAGGACAGAACAGGTCGTGCAGGGGGGGGAGTGGCACTATATGTGAAAGAAAACGTACAATCAAATGAAGTAAAAATCTTAAGCAAATCCGCATGTTCCATAGAATCTCTATGGATAGAAATTTCATGCTCTAATAAGAATATAACATTAGGGATCTATTATCAACCACCTGACCAGTACGGTGATAGTGATGATGAAATGCTAAGGGAAATTAGAGAGGCTATCAAAATTAAGAACTCAATAATAGCGGGGGATTTCAATTATCCCCATATTGACTGGGAACATTTCACTTCAGGACGAAATGCAGAGATAAAATTTCTCGATACTTTAAATGACTGCTTCATAGAGCAGCTGGTACGGGAACCCACAAGGGGAGAGGCAACTCTAGATTTAGTCCTGAGTGGAGCGCAGGAGCTGGTCCAAGAGGTAACTATAGCAGGACCGCTTGGAAATAGTGACCATAATACAATAGCGTTCAACATCCCTGTGGTGGGAAGAACATCTCAACAGCCCAACACTGTGGCATTTAATTTCAAAAGGGGGAACTATGCAAAAATGAGGGGGTTAGTTAAACAGAAGTTAAAAGGTACAGTGACTAAAGTGAAATCCCTGCAAGCTGCATGGGTGCTTTTTAAAGACACCATAATAGAGGGCCAACTTCAATGTATACCCCAAATTAAGAAACACAGTAAAAGAACTAAAAAAGAGCCACTGTGGCTTAACAACCATGTAAAAGAAGCAGTGAGAGATGAAAAGACTTCCTTTAAAAAGTGGAAGTCAAATCCTAGTGAGGCAAATAGAAAGGAGCATAAACGCTGCCAAATTAAGTGCAAGAATGTAATAAGAAAAGCCAAAGAGGAGTTTGAAGAACGGCTAGCCAAAAACTCCAAAGGTAATAACAAAATGTTTAAGTACATCAGAAGCAAGAAGCCTGCTAAACAACCAGTGGGGCCCCTTGATGATCGAGATACAAAAGGAGCGCTTAAAGACGATAAAGTCATTGCGGAGAAACTAAATGGATTCTTTGCTTCAGTCTTCACGGCTGAGAATGTTAGGGAAATTCCCAAACCTGAGCTGGCTTTTGTAGGTGACAAATCTGAGGAACTGTCACAGATTGAAGTGTCACGAGAGGAGGTTTTGGAATTAATTGATAAACTTAACATTAACTTGTCACCGGGACCAGATGGCATTCACCCAAGAGTTCTGAAAGAACTCAAATGTGAAGTTGCGGAACTGTTAACTAAGGTTTGTAACCTGTCCTTTAAATCGGCTTCTGTACCCAATGACTGGAAGTTAGCTAATATAACGCCAATATTTAAAAAGGGCTCTAGAAGTGATCCCGGCAATTACAGACTGGTAAGTCTAACATCTGTACCGGGCAAATTAGTCGAAACAATAGTTAAGAATAAAATTGTCCGATGCATAGAAAAACATAAAATGTTGATCAATAGTCAACATGGTTTCTGTAAAGGGAAATCGTGTCTTACTAATCTATTAGAATTCTTTGAAGGGGTCAACAAACATGTGGACAAGGGGGATCCAGTGGACATAGTGTACTTAGATTTCCAGAAAGCCTTTGACAAGGTCCCTCACCAAAGGCTCTTATGTAAATTAAGCTGCCATGGGATAAAAGGGAAGGTCCTTTCATGGATTGAGAACTGGTTAAAAGACAGGGAACAAAGGGTAGGAATAAATGGTAAATTCTCAGACTGGAGAGGGGTAACTAGTGGTGTTCCCCAAGGGTCAGTCCTCGGACCGATCCTATTCAACTTATTCATAAATGATCTGGAGAAAGGGGTAAACAGTGAGGTGGCAAAGTTTGCAGATGATACTAAACTGCTAAAGATAGTTAAGTCCAAAGCAGACTGTGAAGAACTTCAAAAAGATCTCACAAAACTAAGTGATTGGGCAACAAAATGGCAAATGAAATTTAATGTGGATAAATGTAAAGTAATGCACATTGGAAAAAATAACCCCAACTATACATACAATATGATGGGGGCTAATTTAGCTACAACAAGTCAGGAAAAAGATCTTGGAGTTATCGTGGATAGTTCTCTGAAAATGTCCACGCAGTGTGCAGAGGCGGTCAAAAAAGCAAACAGGATGTTAGGAATCATTAAAAAGGGGATAGAGAATAAGACTGAGAATATATTATTGCCCTTATATAAATCGATGGTATGCCCCCATCTCGAATACTGCGTACAGATGTGGCCTCCTCATCTCATAAAAGATATACTGGCACTAGAAAAGGTTCAGAAAAGGGCAACTAAAATGATTAAGGGTTTGGAATGGCTCCCATATGAGGAGAGATTAAAGAGGCTAAGACTCTTCAGCTTGGAAAAGAGGAGACTAAGGGGGGATATGATAGAAGTATATAAAATCATGAGTGATGTGGAGAAAGTGGAGAAAGAAAAGTTATTTACTTATTCCCATAATACAAGAACTAGGGGTCATCAAATGAAATTAATAGGCAGCAGGTTTAAAACAAATAAAAGGAAGTTCTTCTTCACGCAGCGCACAGTCAACTTGTGGAACTCCTTACCTGAGGAGGTTGTGAAGGGTAGGACTATAACAGAGTTTAAAAGAGAACTGGATAAATTCATGGTGGTTAAGTTCATTAATGGCTATTAGCCAGGATGGGTAAGGAATGGTGTCCCTAGCCTCTGTTTGTCAGAGGATGGAGATGGATGGCAGGAGAGAGATCACTCCCTCTGGGGCACCTGGCATTGGCCACTGTCGGTAGACAGGATACTGGGCTAGATGGACCTTTGGTCTGACCCGGTACGGCCTTTCTTATGTTAGGCTAACTATTTATTTGAATTACCATAGTGCCTAGGAGCAGTAGCCATGGACCAGGATTCCATTATGATATGCAATCCCTGCCCCAAAGAGCTTTTTAAACTGCTTAGTTGTGCTTGGTCTAAGACTTTGGAGAAAGGTCTAGAGCTCAAAGAATGAGTAGTAGTATGCATTCAGTCATATTATGAACTGATATCCCTGTGCCTGGCAATTTAATGGCATGTATCCACAATGCACCCTTATTTGAAATCTGTAGGGCTGCACTGTGGAGTTGGTGCATAACTTCATGAATCATCATGTTCTCGATGCTTCTGGTTTCAGGAAGGGAATTCTTCAGTTACTGTAATTAGCAAGGTTCATCAGCCCACCTCTTCAGGGAGGTCACTGGTATCTCATCTCTTACAGTGGGGCTCTAGAATCAGTTATCATGAAGAAAGAACATTAACTTACTCGCAGTAAGTCTGGCTCACTGGACATACGTTTCTTTCAAAGATATATATTGACCGAAATGGGCCCTGAATACACCGTGTGTTCTGAAGGATTTACAGTCCAATACAGAAACAGACTTAAAAGTAATTGTTTTAGAAGAGATGTGGTGTTTATACCTTCAGTCTACAGAAGGCCGGGATTTAGGAGTATGCACATGTACACCCCTTAATGGCCAACTACTGCTCAAAGAATCTGTGACTGTGGCTAGAAACGTGACTCTTACAGTTGAGCTCTTGAGTGTCAATATATTCAGAGGGGAAAAAAAGTAACCCATCTTCTTGGTACATATCATTAACTGGGCTCAAATATTCACTATACAACTGTTCATAAAAAACATACTGAATTAGAAAAATTTATCCCTGGAGCATGGCAATTTGATGGGGGAGAATAATGTGTAGTAGTTAGATGTGGTATCAAGGAAGCATCTTGATAATGAACTATATTTATGTTTAGCTAGTAAATGGGTGCCAGATCACAGAACGTGGGTCTACAAAACCAGACTTGATGAAGGATACTAGGTACCTATTATTGTTTCTAGTAATGAATCCCAGAATGTTTCATTATGTGCTGAAGATACACATGCCTCTAACATTCACTAGCCTGCTGTTGCATACTGCAAGAAAAACAAACTCTGACAGAGTAGATGTTTAAAAACAAAACATTACCCAGAAATAATTAAAAAGAAATCATGTGTGGCCAAGTTAAATCTAACTGCCTTTTGTTCTCCAAATCAGCTGTAAATACAGGAAAGGGTGAAGACTAGGTGGTTCTAAAACTAAAAAAAGAAGGGTTGTTTTCCTATCAAACCTTGTGTCAACTTAAATTTGAGGTTGTGTCTGAAACTACTTTCTTTTGCTCAAGCTATAAAAGGAAATACCTACCACTACTGTTGATCAGTCCCATTCACTGCACCTGTTTAAACCCAAGCTCCATATCCTTGGTAGTAGTCTAATAGAAACAGGGTTGTGGCAACCCAAGCCACCTGTAACCTACAGCGTGTTAGAGGCCTGGAATCAGCCAGGTGGTCAGTACAGGTCACAGCATGGGCTGAGCTATCCCGGGAGGAGGCAGGGCCAGGAGATGTATGTAATTTAAAACTGCACTCTCATGGCAAAACATTCTGAGAAGGGCTAGGGTGATACAATCATGCTTTAGGAATGAATCTCCCTTACAACACAGCTGTTTCAGCTAACTTAAAAAGTTAGTTCAAGATTCTTGTTTTAATAGGTCACTGGAGTTTAGTTTCATGAAATCTAGACCTTCCTCTATCCTAAACCTCTGTTGAAGTTTTATAAATATAGAAAAAAATAAACCTATCATTAATGATTTGTCATCCTTTGTAAGACACATCATCAATAAGAACTCAAACTCTTGATTAACTCAAAGAACTATTATATGGATTTTTTAATGTCTGATATTTTGTATTTTTAAAACTACGTATGAGTTCAGAGCATCAGATAGGCACTTATTTCTAATCTTACAAATCAAAATACATGGATGAACTCTTTAATCTAACTCTACCTTAAAAATGCTCATGCTTGAGATCTGTATATAATGTAGATTATATAGTTCTAATTTCATAAAAAGGTAGAAAGAGTCCAGAGAATAGTCAAATAAACTCAGGGAAATGAAAGAACACTACAAGAAAATTTGTGGAATGTGAAAGAGAAATATGAAAAAAAGCCAGAAATCAGTCAAAACATTTAAGTTCCACTAAATAAAAGAATTTTAAAAGATTATGTTATTGAAGTAAGCAGCTGATAATGCAATCAACCTGACTATTCAGCAATTTAGTACCCCATTAGAGTCTTAGCTAAAATTGAGCACAAAATTATTTGTTATTTAAACAATCACATCAGGAATACACATCTGTAAACACAACTGCATGACAAGAGCATTTCTCTGTTAGTTCAGGAAAGGATATGCTCTTTACAACTGTGTCTTTTTAACAAAACAAAACAAAAAAAAGCTTTCTGCAGACATCTTTTGGATACCACAGGGATAAATTCTTGTCCCTATGCAATTTAACATTTTTATTAAGAACAAAAAAAAAAAAATCACTGACAACTTGCAGAGGACACAAAAATTGGGGGCATGATAAATAATGAAGAGGACAGGTCACTGAGACAGAGCGTGGTAAGGTAGGCACAAGCAAACAGTATCCATATAATATGGTTAAATGCAAATGTATACATTTAGGAACAAAGAATATAGGCCATACTTCTAGGATGGGGACTCCGTCCTGGGAAACAAGGACTCTGAAAAAGATTTTGGGGTTGTGGTGGATTCAGCCGAATATGAGCTCTCAGTGTGATGCTATGGCAAAAAGAGCTAATGCAATACTTGGATGCATAAACATGGGACTCTTGAGCAGGAGTAGAGAGGTTATTTTACCTTTGTATTTGGCATTTGTGCAACCACTGCTGGAATACTGTGACCAGTTCTGGTGTCCATTAATACATTGGAGGGAGTTCAGAGAAGAGCCCTGAGAATGATTAAAGGATTAGAAAGCATGCCTTATAGAATGATAGACTAGAGGAGCTCAAGCTATTTAGCTTACCCAAGAGAAGGTTAAAGGATGACTTGATTACAGTCTGTAAGCACCCAAATGGGGAACAGATATTTGATAATGGGCTCTTCAATCTAGTAAGACAAGAGGTATAACATGATCCAATGGCTGGGAGCTGGAGATAGACAAAAACAGACGGGAAATCAGGGGTGCTGGAACAGGGTGGGCGGATGGGCCTGTCCTGTCCACTTCTGGCCATGGGCCTGGCCCCCTGCCCCTCCTCTTCCCCCTGAGGCCCATCCCCTGGCCAGGTTGAAAGCTGGAGATCAGCTCGGGGAGCCTGGGCAGCTATGGGGAACCGCAGATACTCGACCAGCCCAGGCTGGGGGGGCCTGAGAGCAGCCCCCGGCCCATGTCCCTGCCCTCCGGGTCCCCCACCCAGGGCCAAGACAGCTCTTACCATAGCCCACCTGCAGCTCTTTGGCCCCTGAGGCCCCGCCCCCACACCAAGCTGGGTCAGGGTAAGAGCCATGCGGACAACTGTAGGGAGCTGCAAACCTTCCACCTGCCCTGGGTGGAGAGCTGGGACAAGAGCTGGAGACTGCTCTCGCACTCCCCCATCCCAGGTAGGTGGAGGGCCACGGGCTCTCCGGCCCGGCTCTGCTGGGGCAGAAACCCCTTCCCCACCTTTTAGAAAGAGTCCATCACCCCTGCTGGAAATAAGACAAATTTTTAACAGTGAGGGTAATTAACCATTGGAACAATTTCCTCGGGGTGTGGTGGATTTTTCCGTCACTAGCAATTTTAAAATCAAGAATGGATGTTTTTCTAAAAGATCGGCTCTAGAAATTATTTTGGAGAAGTTCTATGGCCTACAGGAGATCAGATTAGATGATCACAATGGCCCCTTCTGCTCTTGGAATCTATGAGAAGACTGAGTCCCAGTTTTTAATCTCAATCTTGGAAGAACTAAACCAAGTCCTCTCTGTAATATTCAACTATTCAGCTTATGCAGGGAAAGACTGAATTTGTATCTTTCTAAATTTATATTAAATTTTTTGCCATAATTAAACTTTTTCCTTGCCAATTGGGTCAGATATGACGGCCTGTAGCATCACCAAAAGTGCACATTTATCAAGAAAAAAATCGAGACAAATTCACTACTATATACATTTACAATTCACACCATGTATAAATATACATATATCCATGAAATCATACAAATATCCTCTTTGTGGACAAACGCTTGCATATTAGGAGAATGACAAAAGTTTTAATTAACAGGCTTTAGTTTCACTTTTTCCTCATAAGAGGAACAGGTTATTTCAGCTACAGTGAACACAATTTAGGCTATATACCTAATTTACTTTCTACAAGAAAAAGTTATGATGAATTATTAATCCACTTACATTGTTAATCAGCCACTTGTCCTCTATGGGAGAATTTTCCTTTTCTATCCCATCCACACACATCTAATATAGGCTTGTCTACACAGCTACTTAGCAGCACGCCAGGGTGCCGAATGCAGAGTGCACTAGCCTGCTGCGCATTAACTGGCTGTGTGGACTCTGTTACTGTGCATTAAAAGTATGGAACTTTTAGTGTGCAGTAGCAAGGTCCACAAGGCCAATTAGCACACAGGCTAGCGTGCTGTACATTCCCACCCCAGCTTACTGTACACTAAGTAGCCATGTGGACAAGCCCTGAGATTCAAAATTGACACTTCAACACCTTCTAAATCGTAAGTGGGTACAAAAAACTGTTAGTTCCTGAGAGTAGATCATAGTATGTAAAAGTCAAAAGTACAATGACAAGATGGGCAATGGTTTCACAGTTTTCATATACAGCGCTAGAAGTGAAAGAGGTATAGTGAGTAAATATGTGGGGAGAATGTTTTGGATATTGGGGAATGTCTTCACATATCACACCACCAGAATAATAGTTTCAAGTGCTTTAAAATGCTAGACATATAATTACCAAAATTAATGCTCCTGTTTGCCAAAGCATGAATATCATACGGCCACAGTTATACATAGGATTGGAATTATTGTTGGAATTATTCTTTAAAAATTAAATGTTTATCAGTTTGTAAAGATTAACATGATGCTGAAACAGAAGAGATTGTCTTTTCAATGTCCTTTCTGAAGCAATGGTAAAGACTAAACTACTTCTTGAAGTCTGAATGACATGATCTGGAATGTCCTGGTTTGATAATGGATGGCCCACCTCTCAAATCTTTGATCACTGGTTGAGATTCAAGAATTGTTACCCACCTTTCCTTCAAATATTTGATTTTAAGTAGTCAAAACAAAAGAGAAGAAAAAGTCTCAAGTCTCAGCCAATCTGATTATTAAACATGAAATCAACGAATACTCGAAAATATAACTGGCTTTGGATTTTTATTATGATTAGTAGTAGTTATTGATCACTACCCTTTTTTCTCATGCCACACAAAAAAATAGATGTGAAGAATGTTGAGGGTTGAGTTAGGCAATCTACATTCTGCTATTTCCTAACTCTTGAGTGCTTAATTCTGCAACCTTAATATTGAATTTTCAACATAGTTTGTGTGTTATTTCCTAGTTGCTTTTTTTAAAGAAACTGAAAAAACAAATTCCATAATGTGACATCATATTGACACCCACATGGGTCACCAACAGGGTTGAAACCTTTAGATTCACCACACAGACCTCTCCCATTTGAGCCAATAGAGTAACGGATAGCAGGAGTAGGCGGTCATCCTCTACGTGGACCAGTGCTAGTGGGGGCTGGGACACACACTATGACAAGGGTTTCACAGATGTTTGCTGACAGCAAAGGAATGGTGAGACTCTGCAATCTTGAGTTCTATTCTAGACTCTGAATGGGGAGTCTAGAATAGAACCCAAGCTCCAGTGGGCACAGACACTCCTTCCCATTTCCCCCAAGCCTGACCCCTTCTGTCCCATCCCTTTCCCTCCAACTTGTCCTGGTCCTGTCTCTTCCCCAGCCCTGGCTCCTTGTGTCAATCCCATTCTCCTCACCTGGCCACTCCCAGCGTCCATTCCTTAGTCTTCACATCTCAGTCTCCTTGCCCAGCCAGTCTGTCTTTCCCCCTGGGCATGCTGTCCCCATCCCCTCTGTTCCCTGGCTCCCCATCTCTTTCCCTCCCCACACCCAGTCCCAGTCTCCTCGCTCAGCTAGTCCCCGTTCCCCACTCCCTACCCCAAACTCCTTGCCCAGCCAGGCCCAGTCTCTCCACACCTAGCTTTTGATTGGTCTCTCCCCTCTCCACACTAGCTCCTAGTTTCAATCTCCCTTCCTGGGCTCCTCATCCAATCTCAGTCCCCTTCTCCCACCTAGAGTCCTTGTCTCTTCTCTTCACCCAGCCAACTCCTTGACAGATGTCTCTCCTCCGAGGTGCCCTACCACACTGGTTCCTAGTCCCTGCCCCATCTTCGTTCCTCATCTTCCTCTCCCAGCAAACTGACTCCCAGTCCCAGTCTCCTTCTTGCCCGGTCTCTCCCTACCAATCAGCTTCTAGTCAGTTACTTCCCATCTCACTCTCAGAAGACTCCTTGTCCCAGCCTACTCCTTTCTCTCCGCTCGGATCCAGCTTTTGTTCCCTCTACCTTCAAATCAATTGGCTACATCGTCCATACTGCCTTGGTGTGGACTTCAGACAGGGGTAATATTGAGAGCAAAGGAGAGACAGGCTCCCTGATCAGTTCCGGTACCACTCTGAAACAGCTATTACAAGGAAATTCTGAGCCCTCGTAATCCTGGGCTGTAGCGTATTCAGCTGTTCTGTGGGGCTGGTGCAGGCACAGTCCTGTCACACACAGGAGCCATAAGGGGCTGGAGCATACTCAGTGAGGATGGAATCTTTAGAAGTTTTAGCAGTTAAGCTCTAGCAAGGCTCTACTGTGCATGTGCGAAATGCAATTCTTCAAAGACTTAAAACTTGGCCAAATTCAAGTGGATTTTCATAGGGACGACAAAAGTCACATCCCTGACACACAAATCAACCCTCTTGCTCCAAAGCACAGGGGTGCTGAAGCAGTTCAAAGAAGAGCAAGAAATATTTAACATGGGCTAAACAATATTTTTCCCTTTGACTCATTCTCTGAAATGATGAACTATTTCAGTTGAAGTTTTCCAAAAAATTCAGCCTAAGGCAGATACCTAACATCGAAAATTTCGGCCTAAATTGTTAAAGTACAGCAAAGTTATAAGCAAGTGAAAACACGATCTTATAATGGGAGATGGTGGGCAATCTTAATAACACAAATAATATACATAATTTATACATATTTATTTTACAGTATTTTTGCCAGTTCTGAAAGATGAATCCAAGTCCAAAAAATGTTAACTGGCTAGTTCCTTTCAGATGATTTTGCAAGATTTAGAACTCAAACACGGTGTGTATTCTAGTGTGAAATACAGTGAAACAGCAGCTTTTTAATGTGTCTAACATTTACTCGGAAAATAAGCCCTCAATCCTTATCTTACGATATTAGAGTTATCAAGTTTAAATAAAATTCAGTATGTCTGATCCTCAGGGCTGACTGAAACTCTTACTCACACTGGTGAGCAATGATTTGCATGACCATCCCTAGACTTCATCGGGACTAGTCATGCAGATCAGTGCTCACCAATGTGAGTAAAAGTTTCACAATCATGCCCGTAGCTACAGTGTACTTAAAAACAATTGATGCATCTTATACTCCAGTAACAAATTATGGTAACAATAATGTAGATTGGAGATATATTTACCAAGAGGATGTCATTTTGAAAGTGTAAACACCTATTCCAATGGGCAGATATTGGATTGATATTTAAAATAAACTCCTATTAAACAAATGTTCAAAGTACTGTTCCTATCTGCATAATAAAAACACTGATGGATTTTTCCTTCTGTATTTCTTATACAGTAAGATATACAGCAATATGTAACTACAGTATTGGAACCAGATAATTAATGATATATGAAGGACTCTAGAATTACTTCTACTGCCTTTGCCACCCCTAAAACTACTTTGACAAGATATTTCTTAATTTTTGAATCCAGTTAATTACCTACTTTAGATAGTACATAGTGCTTGGCTTTAGAGGAACAATTTCTATGAACTTAACAAAATCCATCCTGGAATATTCATGTATATGAAAAACAAACCAAAACCGTTTTTGTAACCTTCAAATCCAATTCAAAAGTTTTGTTTAACTATCAAAAATGCCCTTTCATTACCCCTTCCCTTTGATGGGACTTGTAAAGGAGTATGGAAACCGTACAGAATGTTTACGCATGGACAGGCAATAATGTACATTATTCAGCAAGCTGTTTAGAACTGAAGTTCTACTTTCTGAGCAGCAATTAAAAAGAAATTCTTGGATTAGTTAGAATATGGATATCAAAATACACGTTTAAATAATTTACTCTAAAAGAAAATAATTCATGTTGATAGCCTCAGAGAAAATAGACAGTCCCTCTGATTATTAGACAGGCCTCAGCTTTTCCAGTTCCAAGGGATACAGAGGTCTCCATCTTGCAACACTGAGTAAAAGTGTGAAATGCAGAGGTGCATGCCTTGCAGGTATGGGAGCGATTCTTCCAGCAGTCGCTTACAACAATCTATCATCTGTGCATGGGAAATACTTGGTTCCTTATACAGCTGTTTCAGAGAAAATTTTTCAGTGGAAGCACTGATTAGCTCTTTTTCCATCACTGTCAACCTGGTATATTTTAAAAAGTTAGAAATTAGTGCTAAATATGAGGACCAAATACAATGACGAAATTAGTGCTTGGGCCTTTATAAATATTTGTCTTTCAAGGACATTATTTAACTTTTTTTATAGTGTGCATTTAGTTTCAATTTTTTCCAGTGTAGATATAGTGTGACAGTTTTGAACATGTAAAAACTAATGTTTTTGTGTACAAATATGCAAACTTTGTGTGTGCAAGTGATTATGCCAAGTTGCATACCTACAAAAGGAGACCAAATTTTAAAAACATTACTGACTCACTTATTTGAAGAGCATTTTGTGGTTATGTGATCATGAGACTTCATTTTCAAGGCATCTTAGAGATAAAAATGTTTGTTCCTTTTTGAGATATTGAGTCAACATTAAGAAACTAGGCTTGAAAGTACAAAAATAATTTCCTCCTGTACCCACCTACCAAATCCCATATTCAGTATTCTGCAGGTGACCTAAAACACTGGATGATATCAAACAAAGAGTAGTGTAGCCACCTGCTCTATTTTAGGTGTTAGAAATATAGTTTACTGTTACAACAGAAATACAGAATCCTTAACTCAGGACTTAGCAAATGAAATGATTTTTCAGTTCACCTTAGACAAAAAGGAATAAACCAACTGACAAATACAGGTTCTTTAAAGAAAAAGGTAGTATGTATGCACATTTGAGAATTCTAGTTTTAAAAAGCTGTCATGTAATACAAATCTGTCAGCGTTGGTACAGATAAATGAAACAAACTGAGCCATTCTAAATTCTGTATTGCTAAAACACTTTTACATAGCCTATATGGGATGATATATAGTTCATTTAATATAATCCTAAAGAGAATGCAAAGAAACAGCCCATAGAATCAGAGAACAGAAACGCTTTCTTATTTTTAAAGAAAGTTTGACATGTACTGTGCTTAAGATCCAGATAATAAACAGGCTACGTGTGCAGACTTCGGATGTGTCTACATTATGGAAACTATACCAATATAGCTATGTTACTGTAGCTATGCCAACATGATCCTATACAGTGCAAGTGCAGTCTACCCCAAGAGAGGGTGTTTTTCCATTGATGCAGGACCACCTCCCCAAATGATAATAGCTATATTGACAAAAGTACTTTTCCATTGACATAGATGCATCTACACTTTGGGGTAGGTCAGCAGAGCTACGTTGGTAAGGGGTGTACATATGGTCTCTTGACCAGTGTAGCTACGTCTATCTATTTTTAAGTGTAAGGCAGGCCTTAAAAATTACACATTTATGCCATGATCCTGCAACTGGATTAGTGCAGGCAGCCCCTTGCACCTGCCTGGAACTCTGCAGGAGGCTGCCCCTGATGCTCATGCATTGTTTCAGCTGCAGGTTTGGGTCCTTAAAGATCCATTTTCATTGGTTAGATTTGGAATTCAAAAATTCTGGGTTCTTATTTTCTTCTGAAGTGCTGATTATACTGCAAGCTCCCAAACAGTGAAGGGAGCTGCATCCTTATGCTGCATTAGGTGCTTGTGATTTCACTAACACTAACTCTGAATTCAGGTCTTGCCAAATAAGTAAAAAAGAGGAAAATTTTCAGCTGTTTTAAAAGATATTTATTTCTAATTGGAGTCCATATTAAGGATTCAGGACCATAAAGAGAGATTTTTAAAACCTTTAAAAAACTTGTATGTACCATAAAATATTTTCATATTCAATAAAGAATGCTCAATTGTGGCAATTATTGAGTGTCTGCATACTTCAGCAAGATTATTGTAAAATCATCAAGAGAAAGTTTCATGATCTCTTACAAACAAAAAAAATCTTTCATTTTCTAATGAAATATAGCTGCTATGTAAACTGATAAGGAAGTAGTCAGCTGAGCAGCAGTTTATAACAAATGACAGTTGGGTGAGGTAATATCTTTTATTGGACCAACTATTGGTTAGAGAGACAAGCATTCATGTTGGGTAAAACAGATAGAACACAGTGGCGGGAAAGGTGAGACCCTTTTTTGTAGGGAAAAGTTAACTCCCTTTTATATATCCTCAAAGTTCTCGTATTGTTATAGACGTAAAACAAATAATTCAGTAATACAAGAAGTAGAAGAGAAACACAAGAGCTAGTGTACAAACTTGCTGAGAATACTTACTCTTCCTTTCTTTTCAGATTCTCTCTTGCTTGCTGTGCTTTGGTAATAATAAACCACTGAAGGGTTGCTAGATCACACATTGTTGGGATGTTAAAATGCCCAAGTTCATGCAAGTTTGGAGCATACCTATCACTGTAATGAAACATGATGAAAGTCAAAATAGACGCATCTTATCACTTCTTCGTGTACTAAAATATCTGTCATGGATAACAGAATGAGGAATTAAGGATAAAAAAATCCCACCTGATCAATAAATTCTAAATCATTCTTTGGTAAAGGTTTGAGGCATGAGTACAGAATGTTATTTTAGGTGTTTTGATATTTTTTAAAATTTCAAGTGTGGATCAGCAGAAGCAACTCAATAGATGCATATTAGTTTCCTGCTGCAGACAAAACTATTGACTCACAAAACTCACTTTTTTCAGATAATTTCTCAGAGATTTAAACAAAGATTTAGAGTTCAAAGGACTTTCTCCATTAAATTACCAATTTTAAGATATGGTAAAATTTTACATTTAGCAGTCTTGGCAGAACCCTTACAAAACAACTGCAACTTCATTTCTTGAATCTGGTGTTCAACCTGTCTAATGATCTTACTAGCACAATACGTGGATGTAAAGCTGGCTCTGAAATGAATTCAAGCCAAGTATTCTCTTAGCACTATCACATTATCTTAGTCACATAAACAAAGCCTAAATACATATGCCCTGGGCAGGCACTTCTACCCTCACTGAACTACACTGGCTTATTAGATGCACATACTTGTGTCTCTGTGTAACAGCTGTTCATATGCTTGACAGATTGCTCAATCTATTCAATGCTATATACCGTGTAGATGAGTTTAGAAAGACAAAAATGCTATCCTCACTGGATGTGCATGATTTCCTTCTAGCTAATCACTCTCCAACTCAAGAGAAACAGTTTGACACAGTTGCATCATTTAGAAACAGATCATATTGATTCCATAACTACAAACAGGATTGATAGTGCCTAGTAAGTTGTAATGTGTGCATATTGTTTCTAGGTTGTGCAGTCTTAATTAACTTGATGCAGGCAGTTAACATTTCCTGAAGCTACATTAAAAATGTAAAATATATTACAACCAATAGGGAATGTGAAAATGCCAAAGGAACAATACTGCAGCAAATGAGACTTTGTAATATTAAGAAGAGCAACACATAATCAGCATAGAGTGTAAAATGACCAAAAAGCTTTATAGGAGCAGCTATCCTGCAGACACTTACCTTTCTAGAATCATTTGCAAGCCACGCAGACTACGAGGGTGAAAAGATAGTTTACTGTTAAGCAATCTATTATAGAAAGCATCAAGAGTGGTGTAATACTCTTCAAGAGTTAACAGTGGTTGCATCTCTTCAATGTATGTTATTTGTATGCCTCCTAGAAGATGACTTATACGGTCTTCCAAAAGCAGCATCTTCTTTTGAAGTTTATAATAGCTAGGCAATCTCTCAAAAATCTGCACACACAAAAATACATTGCCTATAATTACACATAACACATGATAAAAATCTCTCCAAGAAATTAGCCGCTTATTAATTCACAACGGAAGGAACCCTAAAGAAAATGAAGTATCTAACGATGCAAACAGAAAATCTAAATGTTACAACTGAAAGTTATGCACTGGGAACACAAACAAGACTGGCAGAGCTGGGTGAACAGACAATGCTGTTTTGGGGAGTCAGGGGGGAGAGGAGGATTACATGGAATCTCTATGAGGAGTTATGCTTTTTTGCTGGATTTTATCCTACGAAGTAGCATTCATGCACTGCCACTGACATGAGGGATCATACACAACTGCTGACAGATTAAAAAGTGTTCTCTCACTGCATTTGTAGCCCCATGTGCATGGTACATAGTGTACAGCAGAAGTGGTAATAGTAAGGTGTGTGCTTGTGGATGAAGAATTAGAGGGCATGACTGTTAGGGAGCTAAACTGTGTGTGTGTCTGTGTGTGTGTGAACCCTGTTTCACAACTTTTGTGTATTTTATATATAAAACAACTTATGGCCGCTTGTGTCCCATTATTATACACATTACCATGATATACTAAATGAGATGACTAGTATGACACGGCCTATCTGTACTATAGATAAAATAGCACATATACAACATTAATTATACACATTGAAATTCTTCAAGTGTGCACGTGCACATAAATGAGAAAGAAAAAGTTTTAGCTGTAGATGTACTGACGCCAACATATACTAGAATTTCATACAGGCCTCAGCATACCCTGCTGCAGTGTGATTTGAAGGATCTCTCTCTTCCTTCTGTGCAAAAAGTCTGAGCTATCAGCTTGAATGAATAGAGAATAGTTTCAAAAGAAAAGACAGTGACAAACACTCAGTGGTACTAAAGTGGAAGTACAATCTTGTCTACATATAGATTTGCTCTGGTTTAAATAAAGGTGTGTTTTTAAACCAATTTAGTTAAATCAGTGCAAGACTATGTGTACTTTTATTTTGGTTTAGGGTTGGTTTAATCATGAGATTCAGTTCAACTGGTGAAGTTTGGCTGTAGATAAGACCTTCCAAACAGCAAACGCTGATCAGATAAGAATGAAAGCAGATCTTGACAACAGTGATTATACCTCAGAATGGACAGCTAATTTAGCAATTTCATCAATGTTGCATTATTTCCATCATGAAGAAGTCAAAGTGAAAGCTGCAATTTCAATGATAATTTGCAGCAGGGGGTCCAATATGATTATACAGGTAATGCATTTGTTACCTTTTGCATATGATGACAAAGCAGGTGACTTCCAAAGTTATTTTAAGTTGTTTTAATTATGCTGGCCAATTTCTCATTAGTTTTAACTACAATATCTCAAAAAAGAAAGTGAATTTACCTTTCAAGAACTTAAAGACTTTAAATCACACATTATCCTATTCAAGTCTCAAAACATCAGCTTCCTACTCAATTTTTAAAAATACATTTAAGACACTAAATCATTAGAAGCTATAATTTCTCTTTTTAATTAGACAAGGTGGTAGTCTGGAATCTTAACGTGCAGCTTCTATTAAAAAAAAGTGAACATCCAAAGCACTTTCTCTCAAACTTTTTCTATTCAATGCGCTTTTGAATGAATTTTGCATTTAATTCCAATTTCTCAATTTACCAAAGATATAAATCATTCATATTAACAAAACAGGAAAGAGAGAGTTAACAGAAACCTCTCACTCCACTGAGCTTACATAGACAAGGAACTAATCATCTGCTACAGAATTTTGTGTTGATTAGTTGATTACAATGTTAACTGCAGGATGCAAGATAGGCATCTTATGGTCCTGCACTACAGCATTGTAAATTTCCAAACAAGATAACTCACCCACTCACCTCCCCTTCTTTCTTTTTGAATTTTATCCACATTTAACTCCTTTTATGCAAGTCCTTTAAAAGGAGTGACTTCTCAGGTGACCAAATGCTACTTACTTATGGGGGCCAAGAACTGACAATATTGAACTAAACTCATTGGTGCAAAGAGTGATAATTCTGCAGATGCCCTATGTAAATCTCCTCTTCAATGCCTACAATTCATTTAAGTGAACTGTACATTGCTAAATTTAAATTCACTGGAACTATGAAATATATGAAAATCATCTTTGAATGAAGTGACAAATATTTTCAGACATTTCATTAAGTGATATCCTGGTGGTATCTGTGCATTATGTTAAAAGATTACTCTCTATAGTTCTTTGGAAACTATATATTATTATTAAAAAGATGCCATAGAGTTTGCCAGAGCCTGTTTGCAACAACAAACACTGAAATACCTACAGAAATGTGTAAATAAAGGTGACACAGAAAGGGATTCTTTCAGTCTAAGGTGGTTTAGTGAACAAGATGGAGTGTTGGGTACAGAAAAAGTAGTTTAGTAGATGTTTCAAAAAGAGTTTGTGATCAACACAGCTTCCACTGAAATAAATAGCAAAACTCCCATTGAGTTCCCAGTAGTAGTGGGGTTTTTTTTGGTTAGTTGAGACATTTTAGGGATGAAGAAATATTTCACCAGTGCGTGATCATGTTGCATTCTAAGTTGCGAAAAAGCCAATTTTGTTCACCGTTAGTATTAGACCAGGAGTTGATTTACTAGCAGAAACTGCAATAAAAACCCAACCATAAAGATTATGGTTATTATTAACATCTACTGCAAAGGATTTGGTTTAGAAAGCAAGTATCAAGTTACGCTGAACATAGTAACTATATGCATTGCATTAAATTACTTATCAGTTACCTGTAGCAATTAATATTTTGATTATAAACCTTTTAAAAAAAAAGGTCATTTATACAAGGCACCATTAACTAAATTAAGAAAAATATTAACTATCCTTTATCTGAAATTCTCTTACTTTGATCCAGTGGTGGTGAACATCCATTGTGCCTAGCATGACATGGCCTGTTGCACTCATACCTGAACAGTCCGTGAATACTACTGTGTGTCCTAATAATGAAACAGTTTTTAGTCACTTTCCACAACTATGTAAGCTTAACAATATTATTGCATTTTACCAACAGTAAATCATTTCAGCACAGACAAAAATAAGTAGAAGCTTTACTCCCATCAATTGGAAACTCTCGTTCTGAAAGTTTAAATTCAAGGGTTTTTCTATACGAAACTTGACCTAGTATTTTCCTTCCCTCCCCTGTGTAGTTTCACTACTTAGTGTCTTATCTTATAGACTATTTTTGGACAACTATCAATATTTGGACAATACCATATTTAAACAACCCACAGAACACTGTATGCACTCAAGAAACAATAATTAGATCACTATTATTTGTATTAAATAAAGTAACTTTAAGCTGAATATGGTAAATATTGCCCAGATCACCACTATAACATTTCCCAGGGGGCACCTAGGGTTGTGAGGCACCTCTCTACCACTTGCCCTTAGAGTGAAGAAGCCTTGTCTGTGCCTACCATGGATCAACTCCCCAACCTTATCAGCCACTGGCAATATAGGCACTCCCCTCTAGGACTCTCAGGCCACTGTCACTCTGTAGGTTAGTGATAGGCATGCTCCAGCCCTCGAGCCCTCCAAGTGGAGTGTCCAGCCCCCGATCTACTGACCACTTGCAGTATTCACTGATTTGCTGCTTCCAAAGAAACAGTACATTCCAGCTTACCAGTTGCACCTCAAATCACCACTCCCCTTAACTTGCAGTGTTTAGGTTTGTTTACAGTGAAATCAAATACAAGTTTATTTAATAAAGCATAGCGATTCAAATAGTAACAAGTAGAAATATTGTAAACCAGAGGTTACATATTAAATAAAATCATAGCACGCAATCTAGAGCCAGACTTAATTAACAAAGATACTCTCATGTCTAGTAGAGTATTGCTCACCCAAAATCCTTGCAGTGCTTTACAGCTAGGTTGGCTGTGACCCTTTTTTCACGAGACACACATGCTGTCAGTTTGCGTCCTAGATGAAGGATTTTCAGGGTGTCTCTATACTCCAAAATATACCAGACCAATCCTTTGTCTTTATTCATAAAGAGGACAACCCCCTGCTGTTAGTTTCTTCCTGCAGTTTTCCTCTCTTGTAGATTTTCCCAATCTCTCAATTCGCACCCAGCTCAGTATGCAAATAAGCATGCAGCATGAGGGATACAATACACAAATGGCCAGACTAGGGTGACCAGACAGCAAGTGTGAAAAATCGGGACAGAGGGTAGGGGGTAATAGGAGCCTATATAAGAAAAAGACCCCAAAATCGGGATTGTCTCTATCAAAATCGGGACACCTGGTCATCCTAGGCCAGACAGGGAGACAGGTATCTGTTGCCTCCTTCCTGAAAGGCACATCTCCATGGTACATCATCTCCTGGTGACCTGCCTTAAGTTCAAGACCTTAAGAGCATAATTTTCAGTATAGATACATAAGTTCTTAAATACTATATGTACATACATTTCACAATGGATTATGACAACCAGTGGATAACTGGCTCTCGGTAGAAACCTCACATGCTACCCTTTGGTGAACTTTTATGCAGATATCTGACCCCAGGTATCCTTATACAATCCTACACACCCTCTGTGCTGTTAGACAGCCTTCTCTCTCACTGACATAGTGCTGTGCACACGAGTGCTTACACTGGCAAAACTTTGTGTTACTCGGGGGTGTGTGTGTGTTTTTTCACACTCCTGAGTGACAAAAGTTTTGCTGTCAGAAGTGCTAGTCCAGACCTGACCTTAGTTTTCCATGAGAAAGACATAGTTGAAAGGAACACTCCCAAAGAGTCATCTCAAAAACAGGGATAAAAGGAAGTAAAAATATTCTCACAATGACCTCTACCTACCTGTAAGACAGTAATTATTCCTGGGGGTGGGAGAGAAGGCTGAGACTGCGGACACAGTTAATCATCTGAGTATTCATCTCGGGCAGAGGCCAAATTTGCAGGGTCCAAGGAATAATTATATACACAATCGTATATTAACATATTGATTCTTCTCATTGATAAACATTACCTTTCCAAGGTTCTTTATAAGGTTGAACAATGTGGGACAGTCTCACCTGTCTTTTGATTAAATAAGTGAGTTCTCAAGTGAATAAATAATTATTCAAAACTGAGAATCTTGAGAAAGACTAAGCGTGATGTCATGTGTGCTGGCCAACAGTTATTGCCACAGATCAGTCTGCTGTATCAGAGGAGTCATATGGTAACCTGAAAGTGTTCAGAGATGCTCAATCTTTCTTGGACAAGAGATTTGATTTCAGAATGTAGGTCTTCTGGAATATGATCTACAAGAGAAGATTACTTAACCCAAGAAAAAAAAAGTTCTTACAAGCCTACTGGCCAGATAATTAGGTATTCTGAGAGTTAGTGATCCATCTTTTTGTCTCCTTGTCCCCAAGGAAAGATTATAATTACTGCACCAACTTACTCTTTTCCAGGGCAGCAGAGACCACAAGTGAACCCAGTATCTGGTTCTGGTAGAAGTACTTTTGTCCTGCCTGGGGCACCTGTTAGAGTTTATCATTCTTCTTGGATACTGGTGGCATGGATGAAGCAGAGAGCCACAGATCTCACGTAGTTCCAGAAGTCCCTCTGACAGAAAAAGCTATCTTAGAGTCTTTTGTCTGGATTGTATAACTATTTGTGGGATTTCTCCTCCATAGTGTAAACAGGCAAATATAGTTCTTTCACCTGTCTATCCAATAAACCTTAAACAACTTGTATTCCTCAAGAGGTAAGACAGAAGCTGATTCTAGTGTCATCTAGGTCAGGAGAGCTAGAGATGGAGGAAGGAGCTTCTAATCCTTTACTGAAAATAACTTCCCAATGATTCACCCATTTCTAATCCAAAGGAACCTCTTGAAGAGCAGCCATCGCTACCCTTGTGAGTTGATCTGGGGCACTTTGATGACAATGCATCTCGATTCCTACATGTATACTTCTCTGAAGGAATGCAAAGAGATGGGGCATTAGGCCCAGGTTCACATGGGCCATAAGAATAAGGGGGTTGTGTATAGGAATCTCATAGGTTCTAAAGCAGGGGTGGGCAAACTATGGCCCGCAGGCTGGATCCGGCCCATCAGCTGTTTTAATCTGGCCCTCGAGTTCCCGCTGGGGAGCAGGGTCTGGGATTTGCCCTGCTCTGGCACTCCAGCTGCGGAGCAATGTCGGTGGCTGCTCCACGCAGCTCCTGGAAGCCGCGGTATGTCCCCCCTCCGGCTCCTACGTATAGGGGCAGCCAGTGGGCTCTGCTCCGCACGCTGCCCCCGCAGCTCCCATTGGCCGGGAACTGCGGCCAATGGGAGCTGCAGGGGTGGTGCCTGTGGATGGGACGGTGCGAAGCAGAGCCGCCTGGCTGTGCCTCTGTGTAGGAGCCAGAGCTGGGACATGCAGCAGCTTCTGGAAGCTGCTTGAGGTAAGCAGATTCCTACACCCCTGAGCCACCATCCTGTGCTCCAACCCCCTGCCCCAGCCCTGATCCCCCTCCCACCCTCTGAACCCCTCGGTCCTAGCCTGGAGCACCCTCCTACACCCCAATTGCCTCATCCCCAGCCCCACCCCAGAGCCTGCACCCCCAGCCATAGCCCTCATCTCCCCACCCCATGTCCTAACCCCCCTGCCCCAGCCCTGATCCCTGTCCTGCACTCCAAACCCCTCGGTCCCAGCCCGGAGCACCCTCCTACATCTCAAACCCTTCATCCTCAGCCCCACCCCAGAGCTCTCACCTGCGCCTCGCACTCCATCCCACCTGCCCCAGCCTGGAGCTCCCTCCCACACCCTGAACTCATTTCTGGCCCTACCCCCCATTTCTGGCCTCATCCACAGCCCTCACTCCCTTCCGCACCCCAACCCCAATTTTGTGAGCATTTATTGCTCGCCATACAATTTCTATAGCTAAATGTGGCCCTTGGGCCAAAAAGTTTGCCCACCCCTGTTCTAAAGTGTCTGCGCCCTCATACCTAAATGTTTCTCTGGCAAATATAGTTCAACTCAGTATCTGGAAGCATGGAGTTGACTTGTGTTAAGACTAAAAGTCCTGGACCCTGAAGCAAGGGTTAACAGTCTAAAAAAGACAAAAAAAAAAAAAAAAAAAAAAAAAAAAAACACCAACACACACACACACACCATCTATGGCTGCTTATTTAAATTAGGAGTATTCAAATACTCAAACCTCTTTTGAGGTATTCATTAAGCATTTGTGTTTAATATGGCTAATATGAACGAATGTAATATAATGTGACAGTAACAAGAAATGAAAGAATCATATTTGTAATTATATTATGTGATCACTTTGATATGTTGTATGTGACTATTTTTCAATTATTAAACATATATAAACAGATATGTTTATTTACTGTAAGACTGATATTATGAATACCGTAAATTGTGAGTTTCTGAATATCTGAAAGTACAGTCTTTAAATGAGTCTATATGAAGACTTCAAGCTGAAATAAGCAAGTGCTTTTAAATCCTGATGTTGTAGTCAGTTACTGGACAATAGTCAATATTTTAAATAACTATGAAATAAAATAACTTGATTTTTAAACTATGTATCACTGATAATTTCTTAAGTAACTCAGGCAGTTACTATGCTTTCATGAGGAATACCATAAAATTCATGCTTATCTTTAGAGGATTACTGTACCATGACACACAAAAGAGAAAAGTAATAGGAAATATACCTTTAACATTCCTTAATACTTCTGGGCTCTGCTGAGCTAAACGACCTAGACTGTGTAGCTGGCTACAACGATGGGCAATACCCCAGCTTCTTTGCCACCTAAAGAAAAATATACTTGAGAATATATCACTCAGTCTTGTAAAAGGATTTTTTTTTAAATGTAAGGCAGTGCCCAAAGTGTGCTAAGAGCTTTACAATAAAGCAGTAATTCATAGCAACAAAAATCACAGTCACTGAAGAGTAATAAATAGAAAATAATCCAACTGGGAATGTGTATAAAGTGGTCTGAGTCATACACTACTCAAATTTTATATATAAACCAATATTTAAAGTAATTTAAATGGAAAATGTAGAATTTCTTTTGCAGGGGGTGCCATATTGAAGATGGTGCAGGTGAAATGGGGAAAAACAAACTGAAAAAAGCTAAAAACTATAACTTGGATATGCAAAAAGCAGTTATTTGTTTCTCGGGATACTTTCTTTGTATTTTCTTCCTATATGCAGAAGGGAGTTCAGTACAAAAGTTTTATTCATAAATTTACTGATTTCTTAAAAGAGGACAAGAGGTTAGGATTGTGAAGTCTATTGCAGCCTCAGCCCTGTTCTTAAAAAGACTTACACATGTACTTTATGCAGTGAGTATATAGGCGCCAATTCCATGCGTGCTCCAGGGCTAGAGCACCCTTGGAAAAAAGTTAGTGGGTTCTTAGCACCCTCCGGTAGCCAGTGCCTGCCTTCCCTCCTCCCCTCGCCTCCCATCCACTGGCGGCTCTGCCAATCAGCACCTCTCGCCCCCTGCAATCAGCTGTTTCGTGGCATGCAGGAGGCGCTGGAGAGGAGAGGGGAGGAGCAGGGACAAGTCGCGCTCAGAGGAGGGGGCGGAACTGAGTGGGACGAGGCAGGCTGGGGATTTGGAGAAAGGGGTGGGGTGGAGGCAGGGCCAGAGCGGAGGATTGAGCACCCTGGGGCCTGGTGGAACCCAGCACCTGTGAGTATGTCCATTGATTTCATTTAGGTTATTCACAGAGCATAAAGTTAAGTAGGTGCACTTACTAGTAACTAGCCCTTAATTACTCAGTTACACAGGTGCTGTACAGCCAAGCAGGGGGAAAGATTCCTTTCTCCCTTGAATCCTGGCGAGTTCAGACCAGTATTTAGATCATATATTGGATGGGTTGATTTGGCTTGCTATTAGGGGAACTACTGTACTGGAATTGAAAGTTTTATGTGTATGTACTATAAGTAAGGAGGAAAAACATCTCTAAAAAATTTCCTGTATCATATCTTGCAGAAAGTAGTGTCAGTTTTTTTTGAATGACCAGCCAGAGTAAGTTATCCATTCATAAGAACATAACAGCTGCCATACTGGGTCAGACCAAAGGTCCATCTAGCCCAATATCCTGTCTTCTGACAGTGGGCAATGCCAGATGCCCCAGAGGGAATGAACAGAACAGGTAATCATCAAGTGATTGATGTTGCCCATTCCCAACTTCTGGCAAACAGAGGCTAAGGATACCATCCCTGATTATCCTGGCTAATAGCCATTGATGGACCTATCCTGCATGAACTTATCTAGTTCTTTTTTGAAACCTATTATAGTCTTGGCCTTCACAACATTCTCTGGCAAAGAGTTCCATAGGCTGTCTGTGCATTGTGTGAAAAACATACTTCCTTTTGTTTGTTTAAAACCTGCTGCCTATTAATTTCATTTGGTGGCCTCTAGTTCTTATGTTATGAGAAGGAGTAAATAACACTTCCTTATTCACTTTCTCCACACCAGTCATGATTTTATAGACTGCATATATAGATTTCATATCCCCCTTTGGTTGTCTTTTTTCCAAGCTGAAAAGTCCCAGTCTTATTAATCTCTCCTCATACGGCAGCCGTTCCATACCCCTAATCATTTTTGTTGCCCTTTTCAGAGCTTCATTCATACAGATGTTTATGATTTACAATATTTAATTAAGAGACATTAGGATAATTTTTGCTGCTATCAAAATGTGCCTATATTAAAACCACAAAAATACATTAACTTTAATTCACCTTCTGTTCAGGTATTACAGCATGTGTATATTAAAAAAACAAAACAAACAAACAAAAACCAACATTCACCATTTTGAGATCTCCTCAACACTGACACAGAACAGGCAAGTTAAGGATAATGTTTCATATAGTGATTTAACTCTGAGGTTTCTTGGTCACTATACCCTCAACATTACATTAACACAGTTTACAATTATGGGCCAGATCTTCAGCTTTCCCAGGTCCCTTTTCAGTGAACTTAAAACTGCCTCAAACATAAAACTGACTGTTACCACAGAATAGGAGAATCCTTAGTTAGCATAAAGCCAGTGTAGCAATTCAGCATCAGGGGCACAGAGGGATGGTACCACGCAAGGGCCTTAATGGGACAACTACAGCAGGCATAACTCAGATCAGCCTAAGCTACTCCATGTTATACTTTGAGGCTGTTTTGAGCCTCAATAGCTCCAGGATTGGGGACACAAAAAAGGTGGCTTAGAGCCTGCATCCTCTGCTCAAATGTCCCAAGCATAAGCTTGGAATGGCTGAGGATCTAGACCTTTATTTACTTTTAAAGCCTCGAACCATATTAGCATTGACCTGTAAGAGGTGGAAGTAGCAGTTTCCCATTAAGATACAATTACTTCTCAGTTAGAAAAATTTCTGAACAGGAAGCATTTTCTTGTACATTTTTTCATTAAAATATTGTTAACTTTCCATAAAATGTAACAATATAGTATTACAGTATTTTGATAACAGACTATGAAAGAAAAATTAAAAACCATAGACAAGCAAATTTAATTCAATGTTCAGAAAGATTCTATCAACTTGTTTTGATTTGGTTTTACTATGCAGTGAGGACTTCATAGAAGAGCTAGTCTTAGGAAATAACCTTGGATTGAGCAATCATGATCTGATTAAGTTTAAATTAAATGGAAGGATAATCAAAATGAGCTTGTCAACTATGACCTTTTATTTCAAAAGTGCAGACTTTGGGAAATTAAGGGAATTAGTTAAAGAAGTCAACTGAAAAGCTCAAGGACTTAAATGCGGAGGAGGCTTGGAATTTCTTCAAAATCAACTTCTAACAGGGCATTATGAGTCATGAGTTGACTCAGCACCCTGTCCCTCAAATCCTCACCAGTATACATTAATTGGGACCTGACTGAAAGACAGGTAGTTGGCAGAGCATGCCAATTAACTGAGTAAAGATACAGCTCAGGGGCTAATTGGGTGGAAGAAACCCCTGCAGCTGGGACTATATAAGTAGATAGGAAGGAAGTGCTAGGGAGGAGAGTCGGGAGCCTGAAGGAAGGCAGGAGTAGATAGGACTGGCTGTTGTTAATACTCCACCGTTTCCCCAGAGCAAGTGAGGAAGCTGGCTACTGACTGTAAGCAGTATGTAAATAACACTCCAGGCTGTGACCTTTGAAGGAATATAAAGCACAGTGGTGTTTAAGACGACTTGGAGTTGTGGCGGTCAGTCACTGAGGCTGGACTCGCCCTATGACACAACTATACAAAGAAGTTATCTGAAATTTGCATCCCAAGCAAAGAAAAAAAGCTTGTAGGGAAAGGCTCCATAGCAACCTCAAAAAGAATATTGCTGAATAGCAACCTCAAAAAGATTATTAGGAGTAAGCTGAGAGTTTATAAGGAATGGAAAAAAGGGTTGATCAATAAAGAAAGCTACATCTGGAGGTTAGAAAAATGTAAGGTTAGAATTGTTAAAAATCAAGATGAATTAACTCTTGCAAAGGGAATTCAAATAATCTTTTTAGTTTACATAAAAATAGAATAAGGAAGGGTGGAGTCTGGCTGCTATGCAGTGAGGATGGGAAGGAAATTAAAGATAATCTAGATATGGCTCAAACTAAATGAATTCATTGCGGGGTTTCAATAAGGATGATAATATGGAACATGTGCATGAAGGCACTATAGTTGATGAAAGAGAGTGTGTAGAAATGGAAATTACCACATCTGAGGTGGAAGACAAACAGATCATAACATGCTCAGATCAGGGGCCCAGATAATTTCTATTCCAAAATATGAAAGCATTGGCACATGAAATTGCTAGTCCAGTAGCAAGCATTTTTAATAAAGTCGGGGCTAATCCCATATGACTGGAGAATAGCTAATGTCAGACCTATGTTTAAGAAAGGTAAAAAAAGTGATCCAGGCAGTCAGAATATCAGGTCTGTAACTAGTATGTACCGCTTTAGAAAAAATTGTGAAGGAAAGAGCAAGTTCATGGGAGAAAAAATGCTAAAGGGATGTAATGCAACATGGATTTACCAAAAGTAGATCACATCAGACTAACCCGATCGTCTTTCAGAAATAAATTTTAGATAAGAGAAATGGAATAGATCTTACAAATAAATTTTAGATAAGAGAAATGGAATAGATCTTACATACCTGACTTCAGTAAAGCATTTGATATGGTACCACATGAGAAATTAGTTAAATTAGGGAAGATGGGGATCAGTACAAGATGGATAAGGAACTGGCTAAAATTGGAGAAGGCCATGGGTTGTGTGGAAAGGTGAACTATTGGACTGGAGGGAGGTTACTAGTGGAGTTCCTTAAGGATTGGTCTTGGAAACAATCTTTTTCAATATTTTTATTAATGAGAGTGGCACAAAAAGTGTGCGCGCACTAATGAAATCTGCTGATGATACTAAGTTCGGAGGCATCGTCAATATAGAGGAAGACTGGAACATTATACAGGAAGATCTGGATGACCTTGAAGACTGGAGTGACAGAAATGGGATGAAATTCAGTAATACAAAGTGAAAGTCAGGAACTTAGGGTCTAATAAGAATTTTTGCTACAAGCTAGCAGCTCATCAGTTGGAAGCAATAGAGAAGAAGAGAGACCTGGGTGTGTGGGTTGGATCACAGGATAACTATGAGCCACCAGTACGATGTGGCTGTGAAAAAGGTAAATGAGATCCAAAAATGTATCAGGCAAGGCATTTCCAGTAGAGATAGAGACATATTTATGCCACGTACAAGGCACTTATAAGACCTTATATGGAATATTGCATACAATTTTGGTCACCCGCATTCAAGAAAGATGAATTCAAACCAGAAAAGTGCAGAGAAGAGTTAGTAGGGTGATCAGGCGAATAGAGGGCCTAATTTTATGAGAGGAGACTGGAAGAGCTTGACTTGTTAACGCTAACAAAAAGAAGGCCGCTCTCTATAAATATATCAAGGCGGGTAAATTACGAGGGAGGGTGAAGAGCTAAAGAGCAGTGTTGGCACAACAACAATTGATATAAACTGGCCATGAACAAATTCAAGCTGGAAATTAGAAGAAAGTTCCTAACCATGAGATGGGCGAAGTTCTGGAAAAGCCTCCTATTGGGAGTTGTGGAGGCAAACAACTTAGTTAGTTTCAAGAGGGAGCTGTAGAAACGTATGAGTGAGATTGTACGATGGGGTTGCTTGTGACAGTAAGGGGCAGCAGCCCTGGGGCTCAATCCATTTTGTCTGATGTTCCTAAAAGCTCATGCTTCAGGTTTTTAGCCAGCCACTTGCAGGGGTCAGGAAGGAATATTTCCTCAATGCCCCGCTTCCCCCCAGTGGATTCTGGATTTCCTTAATATCACTCCTATGAAGCATCAGGGACAGCCATGGCTGGAGAGGGACATTTGACAGGGAGGACCAGGACTCTGAGGTGGCACCAAGCATTCTCTCTCTCAAATGCCTGGCTGGCTGGTTCTTGCTCCTATGCTTAGGGTCTAACTGATCATCATATGTGGGGTTGGGAAGGATCTTGGGGGTTTTTCACCCACCCCTGCAGTGTGTGAGCGAGAGTCATTTGCAAGGATTATCTGGGTATTTCTCATTCATTTCACTGTAATAGGAGGGACCAAGGTGCACGTATTTTCTGCCTTTGGCACATAATAGTCTGTCTTCTATGGGCTGAAATACTTGAGTTTAATTTCAGTTGTTGGGTTTACTGTGTGGCTTTTGGGTGGTGTGGCTTGTGATATATAGAAGGTCAGATTAGATGATCTGGTGGGCACTTCTGGCTTTAAACTCCATGTTACTGCACTAAACAAACCTAAAAGTTATTTAACACAAAGCTTTCACAACATACCCTGAAGAGATACATTTTTGTTCTCAAATATTAATGACTTGTAGTTTCTAAGAAATATTTTGGAATAAAGAAACCCAAGTACAGAATCTGCTTTTTAAAGTTATTACAATATTCCCTCCATAGACTCTTGTTTCTGATATTTTGGACAACAATACCTTTACTAAGTCTTCACAGGTCGTCCATAAGTACCATATGCAGCATCAAAAGAGAAGCTAAGTTAGTTACATAAGCAAGCTCAAGCTCCAATTCAGGAAAGCAATTTTATCCAGTAAAGTACTTAAACACATGATTAGGTCCTATTGACTACAATAGAACCGAAGCACATGCTTAAGTGTTTTCCTGAATTGGCAACCATACTACTAGGTAGTACAATCTCCTGACTTATAAATAAGACTAGGTCTAGTTCAGATATTATAAATGCAAATTTTTAGTCCCATACAAGTCTGATGAAAATATAATCGTATTCAGTGGAGTACTGCCTTTATGACTACATATAAAATAGACATTTTGCTGGAATACATTTTTTAAAGCTTAACTGCATTACTTTGTTTTTAGTCTATGTGGCCTTACAAAATTGTAAATTATGTTTGTTTTGACCCTTTTAAGGTAGATCTTCTGTACTTCATTACCTGATATCAGAGAGCTGTAGCTGATGAGTGAGTTCATCTTTTAAACGGTTTAGTTCTTCCCTAAGTGGTAAGCTCTTTCTCAGCTTCTTTATTGCACTTTTTTCACTATTATCTAACCAGGAGCTGTAAAAAAGAAAATATATGGCTGTTCAAGACCATTTTTCTCAGGCACATTGCACTGCTATATAAAAACATTAATGGCTACTTTAAGAAATATGTCAAGTTACCAGATCAGGTAATGTTTTAAAAGAATGTTTTCTTGAAAAGAGTAAATCTATTTTTAGTGTAACCTATTATAGTATAAGGCCTGGTCTACACTAGGTGTTTATGTCGAAGTTAGCGCCGTTACATCGAATTAACCCTGCACCCGTTCACACCGCGAAGCTATTTAGTTTGACATAGAGGTCTCTTAAATTCGACTTCTGTACTCCTCCCCGACGAGGGGAGTAGCGCTAAATTCGACATGGCCATGTCGAATTAGGCTAGGTGTGGATGGAAATCGACGCTAATAGCTCCGGGAGCTATCCCACAGTGCACCACTCTGTTGACGCTCTGGACAGCAGTCCGAGCTCGGATGCTCTGACCAGCCACACAGGAAAAGCCCCGGGAAAATTTGAATTTCTTTTCCTGTCTAGCCAGTTTGAATCTCATTTCCTGTTTGGACATCGTGGCGAGCTCAGCAGCACTGGCAACGATGCAGAGCTCTCCAGCAGTGATGGCCGTGCAATCTCAGAATAGAAAGAGGGCCCCAGCATGGACTGATCGGGAAGTCTTGGATCTGATCGCTGTGTGGGGCGATGAGTCCGTACTTTCCGAGCTGCGATCCAAAAGACGGAATGCAAAGATCTACGAGAAGATCTCTAAAGACATGTCAGAGAGAGGATACAGCCGGGATGCAACGCAGTGCTGCATGAAAATCAAGGAGCTGAGACAAGGCTACCAGAAGACCAAAGAGGCAAACGGACGCTCCGGATCCCATCCCCAGACATCCCGTTTCTACGAGGCACTGCATTCCATCCTAGGTGCGGCCGCCACCACTACCCCACCACTGACCGTGGACTCTGAGGATGGGATATTGTCCACGGCCGGTTCCTCAGACATGTTAGCGGACCGGGAAGATGAGGAGGACGAGGCAGTCGACAGCGCTTACAACGCTGATTTCCCCGACAGCCAAGATCTCTTCATCACCCTTACAGAGATCCCCTACCAACCGTCCTCAGCCGTTAACCCGGACACAGAATCTGGGGAAGGATCAGCCAGTAAGTGTTGTAAACATCTAAACATTTATTTTTAACAGAACAGGAATATTAAGAATAACAAAAATGGGTTTCTCATTAGTTCGCCCTAGGCGCTTAACGTTTCAGTCCTGGGCAGTGCAACTATTGAAAAAAAATCTAACAATGTCCGGTTTAGCATGATTGTTCTGCCCAAGCCGCTCTACTGTTTAGTCCCTGCCAGTGCAGCTACAGTAAAATGCGGTCTATATGTCCGGGGATAGAGCAGAAATCCTCCTGGGACATCTCGAGGAAGCTCTCCTGGAGGTAACTGGAAAGCCATTGCATCAGGTTCCTGGGGAGAGCGGCCTTATTGGGTCCTCCGTAGTATGAAACGTTTCCGCGCCACGAGACAATCAAGTACTCAGGGATCATTGCCCTGCAGAGCAGGGCGGCATACGGCCCTGGTCTTTGGAGGCTTTCCCAAAGCATTCTTTCTTTCTCACTGTCTGAGATCCTCATCAGGGTGATGTCGCTCATGGTGACCTGCTTTGAATTAGGTAGGGGAATGTTAGTGTTGGGACTGCTTGCCTGTTCCTTTACTGAACTGTAACTGTTGGTTTGCAGCCACGTGGTGGAGGCGGGAGAGAGGCAGCATACAGGGATCTTTCCCGGGGACAGCCGCGAGGGGGTGGGACAGGGGCAGAGTTCCTGCTTGCTGGATTGCTGGCAGCAGGGACTGGCATTGCTTTCAATGTGAAAGGAGGCCAGTGCTACTATTAAAGTTTTAACTGCCACAAGTCTACGGCTTACCATGTCTGCCTGCTACACAAATTCCGGTGTCCTGCCCCGCTTCTCAGATCTGCAGTGCAAGACCCCAGGCACTGAATGCGAAGGCCGAGAATTCGACCTTGTCCTGAGTGTGCATGTGATAGGTGCTGTGCATGGTCTTGTTCACAGAGAAAGACTATGTTCTTTGTTCACAACTACATTTATCTTTCTGAGGAATTCACTCCCTTTTTCCCATTCCCACAGCCACATCTGCGACTGTCTCACAACCTAGCCTGGCATCACACTCCCAGAGGCTAGCGCAGATTAGGCGTAGGAAGAAGAGGACACGGGAGGACATGTTCTCGGAACTTATGGGCTGCTCCCGAGCCCAGGCAGCACAGCAGACCTAGTGGCGGGAGAACTTGTCCCAAATGCACCAAGCACACATGGAACGGGATGAGAGGTGGCGGCAGGAAGACCAGCAGGCGACTCAAACGCTGCTTGGACTAATGAGGGAGCAAATGGACACACTCCGGCGCCTTGTGGATGTTCTGCAGGAACGGAGGCAGGAGGACAGAGCCCCGCTGCAGTCTATCTGTAACCGCCCTCCCCCGCCACCAAGTCCCATACCCCCCTCACCCAAAGTGCAAAGAAGGAGGGGCGGCAGAGTCCGTGCAAACTCTCACTCCACCCCTGCAGACAGCTCTAGTAGTAGAAGGCTCTCATTCCCCAAAATTTGACAAGTTCTTTCCTTCCCGCCTCACACAAGCCCCCGTCCAAGTTTCACCTCCCAGTTTCATGTGTAGTTGCTAATAAAAAATACGTTTCTGTTAATTACTGTTTCCATCATGTTCTTTTGGAGGAGGGGGGGGAAGAGGGTTGGTAATTGGACAGGACAGTCACCTTTAGCAGGGTACATAGGCGGGGGCAGGTCCAGCAGCAGGGCACATACACAGTGCAGTCACTAGTTACCCTGGTCAGTCTCGGTTTTCATGTTCTGTGGTGGAGGGTGGGTTGCTCTGTGACTTTGTGGCAGGGAAGGGCAGTTACAGATCTTATGCCGTGGTCCTTATCCTCGATCACAGAGCCACGCAGCAGGGGATCTGTAACCGTCCTCCCCCTGCCACAAAGTCACATAGCCCCCCCATACACACAGTCCCGATCAGGAGGGGTGACAGGCTCCGTTGAAACAACCAGTCCACCACTGCAGAGCCTGTCAATCCTGGAGTTTAGAAGCGTCATTTGCGTCACTACACTACACCCGCTCCCCACCACAGTCTGCGTCCCAGGTTTAAAACATTCCCGCGAAAACAGTAATAAAGAAAACGGTGTTCATTAACGAAGTAGAAGTGATTTTATTTCTAAACGTGTGTTGGAAGGGGGTGAAGGGGGTATGTAACTGGAGAGGATAGTCAACATTAACTGGGTAAAGAAACGGGGGCAGGGTCAGCTTCTCTGTACACAAACTTAAAAGTCACAGGTTACCCTGCTCGCTCAGGAACCTAGCTTTCAAAGCCTCCCGGATGCACAGCGCGTCCTGCTGGGCTCTTCTAATCACCCGGCTGCCTGGCTGGACGTAATCAGAAGCCAGGCTATTTGCCTCAACCTCCCACCCCGCCATAAAGGTCTCCCCCTTGCTCTCACAGAGATTGTGGAGCACACAGCAAGCTGCTATAACAATGGGGATATTGGTTTCGCTGAGATCACAGCGAGTCAGTAAGCTTCTCCATCTCCCCTTGAGACGGCCAAAAGCACACTCCACCACCATTCTGCACTTGCTCAGCCGGTAGTTGAAGAGTTCTTTTTCACTGTCCAGGGCGCCAGTATAGGGCTTCATGAGCCAGGACATTAGCGGGTAGGCTGGGTCCCCGAGGATGACTATAGGCATCTCCACATCCCCAAGAGTTCTTTTGTGGTCCGGGAAGTAAGTACCTTCCTGCAGCCGTCTAAACAGACCAGAGTTCCTGAAAACACGAGCGTCATGAACCTTGCCCGGCCATCCGACGTAGATGTTCGTAAAACGTCCCCTGTGGTCCACCAGTGCTTGCAGCACCATGGAAAAGTAGCCCTTTCTGTTAATGTACTGGCTGGCCTGGTGGTCCGGTGCCAGGATAGGGATGTGAGTTCCATCTATGGCCCCACCGCAGTTTGTGAATCCCATCGCTGCGAAGCCATCTATGATCACCTCCACGTTTCCCAGGGTCACTACCTTTGACAGCAGTACATCAACGATTGCCTTGGCTACTTGCATCACAACAATCCCCACGGTAGATTTGCCCACGCCAAAGTGGTTCGCGACTGACCGGTAGCTGTCTGGCGTTGCAAGCTTCCAGAGGGCTATGGCCACTCGCTTCTGGACAGTCAGGGCTGCTCGCATCCGGGTGTCATTGCGCTTCAGGGCAGGGGACAGCAACTCAAAGTTCAAGGAAAGTTCCCTTCCGCATGCGAAAGTTTCGCAGCCACTGGGATTCATCCCAGACCTGCAGCACTATGCGGTCCCACCAGTCCGTGCTTGTTTCCCGGGCCCAGAATCGCCGTTCCACAACATCCACATGACCCATTGCCACCATGATGTCCTCGGCGCTGGGTCCCGTGCTTTCTGACAGGTCTGTGCTACTCTCAGACTTCAGGCCCTCACCGCGGTGCCGTAGCCTCCTCGCCTGACTTATCTGCATCTGCCTCTGGGAAAGGTGGATGATAAGCTGCGAGACGTTGAGAACGGCCACAACTGCAGCGATGGTCGCAGCGGGCTCCATGCTCGCAGTGCTGTGGCGTCCGCGCGGTCACTGACTAGAAAAGTGCGCGAACTGATTTCCCGCTGGCGCTTTCAGGGAGGGAAGGCGGGAGTGATGGACGGATGACGACAGTTACCCAAAAGCACCCTCGACACATTTTTTTACCCAGAAAGCATTGGCGGCTCCATCCAGAATTCCAATGGGCAGCGGGGACTGCGGGAACTGTGGGATAGCTGCCCACAGTGCACCGCTTCCAATGTCGACGCTTTCCCCGTTAGTGTGGACTCACAAAGTCGAATTACTGTCCTTAGTGTGGACACACACATTCGAATTTGCAATATCGATTCCAGAAATTCGATTTAAGTAAAATCGAACTACTCTCGTAGTGTAGACATACCCTAAGAAACAGATAACTGTAGATCAGTCACTGAATCATGTTCTCACAGGTCTAGCTCATGAACTTTTTAAAAGCAGCATCTTAAGAGATTTAATGGATAAAACATTTTGAGATGATTTAGTTTATCATCATCATCACGTTCTCATTACACCTCTGGTGTTTAGGGCAGCGATGAAGCTCCTCCACTCCTGACTGTTTCTAGCAAGTCTTTCAATGGTTCCCCAGCGGTGCCCCAATCTTCACCATGTTGTTTTTGGGTGGCCTCGTTTTCGCTTGCCTTCAGGTGTCCACCTTAATGCTATTCTGGGGATGGAATCAGTTTCCATCTGAAGCACATGGCCAATCCATCTCCAGCGCCTCCTGGTAATGATGGTGCTCATATCTTCTTGGCTGCACTGTATGAATAGGTCTTGGTTTGAGATTGTAGGGAGGTGACGCATGGGAGGATCATGAAGGGTCAAGTGCCCTCCCAGCAGCCGATCCGGGCGGGGCGAGGAAGGGGTGGGGCCAGAGCCGGAAGTGAAGGGGCGGGGCCAGAGCCTCTTTTAGCCACATTGCCTGGGATGCTAGCCGGTGCAGCGCCGTGTCTCGGCTGATGGGGAGAGCACCTGGCTGTGGCAGCAGCAGGCTGCCCCCCACCCAGGCTCAGCTTCTGGCATGCTCAAATTCGGCTCCTACCCCTAGGAGCTGAGCCTGGGCATGGAGCGGGCTGCTGCTGCCACCCCTCCCTGCTCTGGCTCAGCTTCTGGGGACAGGAGCCGACTGAGCATGCTGGGTGTGGAGGGGGCTCTGACTTGCTCAGCTGCTATTCTGGAAGTTAAGCCCGGGCAGGAGGCAGCCTGCTGCTGCCACAGCCAGGCCCCCCCCCCGGCAGTAGCCGCACTGCACCAGGCAGCAGCCAAGAGTGGCTCTGTCCCACTCCCTGCCCAGCTCTGGCAGCCATAAAGAGCTGGCACAGCAGGAGGACAGAAATCCCCCCAACAGGTAATGTGGGGTAGGGAGGAGGTGGGGAGAGCACAGGGGCCCTAGGCTGGGGTGAAGACACGTGGGGAGATCACATGTCCTCCCCTTTAACTGGTGCTGCCCTCCCCCAATACTGGGGGGGCACCAGTCGTCATGAGGATTTTTCTGAGGCAGGTTGTATGGAATAAATACAGTTTGGACATGTCATACTTTCTCATTCCCCAGCATCCTGCACTATAAAGTAGTATTGAAAGTACACAGCTCAGATAAATCTGGAGTTTGGTTTTGGTGTTGTATTTTGAAGATTTCCAGAGACTGTATTTGAGCTCCTAAAGGTGTTCCTGGCTTTACTGATTCTGTTCCGGATATCCTGGCTTGTTCCACTGTTCTGGCTGATAGTATTGCCCAAGCATGTGAATGTTTCTACGTTGGAGAGAGCATGATCCTCTATCTGTACTGTTGACGGTGAGCCAATATTAAAGGTCATGATATCGGTCTTACTGCGGTTGATTTTCAGTCCAATTTGCTGGCTGAATGTGTTGAGTCGAGTTGTTTTTTCTTGTATAAGGTGTTGAGTATGTGATAGGAGAGCGAGATCATCTGCCAACTCCAGGCCTCCAAGGGATGAGAAGGGTGTCCATTTAATACCTCTTGACATGTCTTTTGTTGTATGCCGCATTACCCAGTCAATGGCAATACTGAAGAGGATTGCAGACATGATACACCCCTGCTGTACTCCAATTATGACTTCAAAAACTGAGCTCACTGTGATCAACACTACATGTAAAGTTGGAAAAGAAGCTTTTGATGATGTTGATTATACAGAGAGGGATTCCATATGCCCGCAGAATGCACCATAGGCTGGTCCTGTGAATGCTATCAAAAGCCTTCTCAAAGTCTATGAAGTTTATGTAGAATTGCCGTAGCCATTCTAAGCATTGTTCTATTATGTTTCGTAGAGTGAAAATCTGGTCTGTGCATCCAGGCCCTTTTCAAAAACCGGTTTGCTCTTTTTTAAGAATGCTATCAACTGCCTCTGATATATGCTGGACTATGATCTTACACAATACCTTTGTTTGGCACAGATAAAAGTGAGATACCACGCCCGTTATTACAATCATTGGGTTCTTTTCTTTGATATCTTCACTATAATCCCATTGGTCCACTCATCTGGCACTTTCTCCCTTTCCTAGAAAGATGTAAATAGAGAGGCCAGGATAGATGCTGCTAACTCAGGATTTACTTTGAACAATTCTGCATTCAAGTTATCCTTGCCAGGAGCTTTCCCATTTTTAAAGAATTTGATGGATTGAATGATCTCTTTCTTAGTTGGGGTGTCTGTGTTGATATCAAGATCTTCTTCTGCCTCCTGAATGTTTGCTTCCTCAATAGGTGGCTCCCAGTTCAGCAATTCTTTGAAATGCTCTGTCCAGCACATTTCTTGTTGTTTTTCAGTTGTCCATAAGTGGCCTTGTTTGTCCCTGATGAGAATGTTTGTTGGTGTCTCCCATTTGCCACTGATAAGCCATGTCATTTGGTAGACGGTTCCTTGTTCCTCTGCTTGTGTTGCTAGATTATCAATATAACGTCATTTGTCTGCTCTCACAAGGTGTTTGACCTCCTGGTGTGCCTTGCTCTACTATTCGTGGTATTTGTCCTTTAGCTTCTGGGATTTTGTGTCTAAAACTTTTTTCTTCAGGGCTCTATGGTATTCCATGTGTTGGGTGTAAACCACTCCTTTCTTCTCTTCTGCCTGTAGCCTAGACAGGCTTCACTGCTCTGTTTATAGATTGTTACTTTATCCCACTTCTTGTTGATCTCATTTGCATTCCCCTCCTCTTCATCAAGGTCTGCAAGTGCCTGAAACCTGTTCTTTAACTGCAGAATGAAGGCTTTCTGTATTTCAGGAGATTTTAGCTTGTCAACATCATAATGTCTATGTCCCTTGTTTGGCGGACCCACGCTTCTCAGTTTTAGTTTGATGGAGGCTGTCACAAGGTGGTGGTCGTTGCCAATATCTGCTCCCCTTCTCACCTTCACATCTGTCAGTGAGTGTCGTCATTTGCCATTGATCATTGTATGGGTCAATCTGGTTCTTATTTCTGCCATTTGGAGAACCCCATGTCAGCTTGTATCAGAGGGGTAGCCGTGTTAGTCTGGATCTATAAAAAGCAACAAGGAGTCTTGTGGCATCTTATAGACTAACAGAAGTATTGGAGCATAAGCTTTCGTGGATGAATACCCACTTTGTCGAAGTCGGTATTCACCCATGAAAGCTTATGCTCCAATACTTCTGTTAGTCTATAACAGGGGTAGGAAACCTATGGCGAGTGTGCCGCCTTCGGCATGCACGCTGATTTTCAGTGGTGCTCACACTGCCTGGATCCTGGCCACCGGTCTGGGGCGCTCTACATTTTAAATGAAGCTTCTTAAACATTTTAAAAACCTTATTTACTTTACATACAACAATATATATATTATAGACTTATAGAAAGAGACCTTCTAAAAATATTCAAATGTATTACTGGCATGCAAAACCTTAAATTAGAGTGAATAAATGAAGACTCGTCACACCACTTCTGAAAGGTTGCTGACCCCTGGTCTATAAGGTGCCACAGGACTCTTTGTCGCTTATGTCAGCTTGTGAATTTCAGAATGTTGAAATAGGGTTCTGCTGATGACTAGATCGTTCATATTGCAGAAATCAACATCAGCCTCTCCATTTTCATTCATGGTGCCACACATGTCTTCTCATTGCTCTGTCGTTGTTTGTGTTGTCCCTACTGACCTTGGCATTCAGGTCTCCCATGATGATAGTTAGGTTGTGGTGTGGTACTCTTAACTACGCCTGTAGTGCAAGGTAGAATTTGTCCTTTGCTTCTTCATCACTGTCATTTGTTGGAGCATAGCACTGAATCAGGGTGATATTATTGTGTTTCCCTTTCAGTCTGGCTCTCATACTTCTGCTGCTGATTGACTTCCATTCAAGTAGGGACTGCTCCACTACCTCTCCAAAAAGATGGCAACAACCTCAGGAAGTTGTCCATCATCCCAGCCAGAATACAGCAAAGTTTCTCCCAAGGCTTTTAATCTTCCTGATCCCATCCATCTGTTCTTGCTGACACCCAGGATGCGTAAGTTGTAGCGTTTCATCTCTGCTGTGACTTGAGCTGGCTTCCCAGTTTCGTACATTGTCCCTACGTTCCAAAAAACAAGTTTGGTTTTTGTCTTGGTGTTGAGTACTTCAGTCTTCATGCCAGTGGCTTCCTTTTGGCTTTCACCACTGGCAGTCATATGGGTCATTGACTCCTGAAGGCCATCACACATATTAATGGTTGATTTCTCTGCCGCAGTTTCTGTAACATATTTTGTTTTTTATGGGACAGGATTGTTAGCCCTGTGCTTAGGCCCCCCAACATGGAGAGCCAGAGTGTCTTTTGTCTGGCCCCTCCCCTACAGACCAGTCCAGCATGGTTGAACCTGCTGGAGAAAAAAAGTCCTCGGCAACCCAGACTCGGGATCGTTAGAGTATGCAAACTGTCTCACCACGACAGGGCACAGACAGCAGAGAGCAGTTAGCTGATAAAAATATTAAATTTGACCACTCTTGTAGCAATGAAATGTGTCCAAGCTTTCCCAAGTCTCTGTACCAACTATGGCATGACAGAACAGTAGTCTGACACTTTAGTGCCACAGAAGCTCCATCTGTGTATGTTGATATCAGGGATCATCTCAATACATCCAGAGAATGCATCAATTTATTGTGAGTTACTTTAAAATTACAGCTGTATCTCACTGGCAAAGTCAGCTACAAGTCTTATGAGCCCTAATGGTACAGAATGAGTTTAAGCACTATAGGAGTATTATCATGCCTCATTTAACCACAAAAGTCAGCTTTAAGAACTACATGATGAGGACATGCTCAATGCACTACAGCAATATTGATACGGTACATCTAGTTGACTGCTCTGAAAGGATGGAAGTAGAATGATGGGATCTATCCCATCAGACCTACACCACCATAGAAAATGCCAACTTGGTCTTGATGTGAAGTAGGACCAGCCTTAGGGAAAATAGCGCCCTGGGTGAACTTGTATTTTGGTGCCTCTGGCCCCCGCTGCCTCCCTGGGCTCCCCACCCACCCCCTCATTGCCCCAGCCCCCAGTGCCTCCCTGGACTCTCCACAAAGGGTCAGCAGCCCAAGGGAAGGTACAGCGACAGGAGGGAACCAGAGAGCTGTGGTGGCAGGGGAGCCTGGTGACGAGAGAGCCCCAGAAAGGGGTGAGGGAACCAGAGGAGTACAGATAGTCTGCTTGTGTGGGAAGGCAGGGGTGGGGTAGTGACATGGGGGCTCCAAAAGGACAGATCTCTCCCCACAACCCAATACTGAGCATCCCCAATATTCAAATACCCCTTCCCACTCCCAGAGAAGGGAGGCTATTGGGGGGACAGGGAAGGTTAAAATGCAAACATTCCAGTGCACTGGAGATAGCTAGGGTGAGTGGTGATGGTGGAAGGTTCGCTCCTGAAATATCCCCAACCCCCTGCACTGACACCTCCCTTTGGGATAAGTGAAAGGGGGAGCCCCTGAGAGCTGGGAAATTGGGTGGTCAGAGTGTGGAATAGGGGAATGGGACCTCAAAGACCTGGGGGGCACCCTGGGGAGAATGGGGGTCCTGAGAACTGGGAGGCTGGCACCTGGGGGGCAGAGGGGTTTCCTGGGAGCTGGGGTATAGGGGGGATCCTCCTGGGACCCTGGGTGGAGGAGGAGCTGGAAGCCCTGGGAGGCCGAGAGCTGGGACATGGGGTCAGGAAACCACCTCCCCCATACTTACTCATCTCTTTCTCTTGCAATTTCAGCTTCCTTCCTCTCCCAAACCAAAAGAGGCCAGCAACTTCTAGTTCCCATTGGCCGGCTGAGATGCCACACTCACCTTCTATTGGGCAGCACTGCTTTCATTCAGGCCACTCATGGAAGGAGGAATGGCCCAGGCTGGGACAGTCCCAAAGAATGCAGGGGAAGAGCTCATCGGCTTGCAGAGTCAGAGGTGGGACTGAGAGGGTGGGCTGGGAAACCAGGTGTAGTGGCAAGCAGGGGGCATCTGCTCCGGAGCAAGGAGGTGGGCGCTTCTGTCATGCCAGGCTGCACTCCGCAGGCAGCAAGGGGGAAACTGAGACCCTTGCCTCTTCACCATGGTACCCTCCTGACTACAGCACCTTGGGCGGGTTGCCCAGGTCGCTCACCCCTAAGGCCTGCCCTGATGTGAAGCATGGGGTATCAGTTTTGACTCATTTAAGGCCAAATTCTCTCCAGACTTATCAGAAGCACTGGAATTTGTAAGGAGCAGCTCCCTCTGGGACCTAATGACTCAAATTGACATCTGTGATCATCTCACAGCCTAGTCAAGCGTGATCCTCACTGAACCAAGACACAGTAGTCATGCCTACTTGTGATGGATATTGTATGACTACATACACATTTTTTAAAGCTGCAGAGGCCCCTCTCACTCAAAGAGAAAGGGAAGCAGACAGAAAACACACCACACAACACGTGATCCAGAAAATGTGCTGAGAAGTGTGCCACTGGTGCTTCAAAGATAAAGCGCAGCAGTGATGTACACTCTTTTCACACTGGAAGGAGCAAGGTCTTAAGAGCACTGAAGATGCCCTTGCATTAAGATCAGTCTATGAAGCTCAGTGACATTCCAAAGGGAATGAGTCAAAAGTGACTGAAGCTGCTGAATGCCTCTGATGTATCTGTAAGTGAGAACTTGAGCTCCTCAAAAGCTGTGCACCAACTGCCACACAAGCTGCTCTGAAACCTCTGGTAGTATTAGAGATGCAGCTCTATTACTCTAGCTGTTCTGAGGGGACTGAAAGATAGAGGCCTGAAGACTGGTGTGGTTTACACGAGCAGCTCTAAAACAACTCCGTCAGAAGTCAGTGCCTCTGAAGACTAACACAAGGTTGTGGTGTGTTTTGTTTTTAAATTTAAGGAAACTGACACCAGAGCCAAAGGATATAATAGAGTGGGGGAGAGATATGAGGGATGAAATACTTTGATACCTCACATGAGCTAGGATGAACACTGATGAGTAGAGGTCACAGTTGTAGGGTTCCTTCATCATTGATAACCAGCAGGAATGAATTGACTTCTGGAACATATAGGATGGCTGGGGGGCAGGAGAGGGAAACAGGGCAATCTAAATATCTAAGCAAGGACAATGTGAAGTGAGCCCAACAGCACAATTTTAAAACTGTGGGTGCTTTTACCAGGCCCAATGAACCAAAAGAGAGGGATCTATTGAGTACAAAATCTCAGGTCTTAGCAGTTGTGTGCAGTGCACATAAATACAATTAAGGCCACATCTACAGTATTAAAAATAGCCCATTATTTTTGTGCTGCACAAATGTGAATAGCAAAATGCAAATATACACTAGTAATACTAGAGCATTATTTTACAATCCTAAAATAACATGAGATAAAAATTATTCCACTATATCACATTCCATATTTTAGTGATATTTCAGATGCCACACCTTATATGAACTTGTTTTCTGAGCTGAATCCATACCATTAGCCAGTATTTTGCCCTGATTGTGATGGCTGTGTCAAAATCATAGCATTAGCGTTCATGGTAATTGTGAATTTGAATAAAGCCCACACTGAGGCCACCCTGCAGTCGCAGCTCCTGTCCTGTGGAGCTTGGCTTGGCTCTGCTCCCCGCTACGAGCATTGTGACCTGACATACTGTCACAGCACCACTCAGGTTTGGCCCATCCATCCCTCCACAGATGGAGACAGAAGAGCAGCCATGCCAAACCTGAGGGGCACTATGACCACACAGAGCCCCCTGTAGGCTGCCTGTCTTTGCAGGCCATTCAGCCCTCTGGCTGAGAAGCGACTAGTCCAAATCCCTTTCAGTTTAACGAAACATTCAAGCGTAATCCAAACGACCAAAAAATCAATCTATTCTCTGGGCCCTGCACTTAACCCTTTCGTGGGGTTTCACTGCCTTTCCTCAGTTCTGGTATCAAGCACTGGCCCACTGAATCTAAACCTTCCTGAGGCCTCTAGCCTCTACCAGTATCTGGCACTTTGGCTCTTTGCAGAAACGACCTACCTGCTTCCTGTGGCTTTCTCCCCAACACTGAACTCTCTCAGCCTATTTATAAGGCCCAGGTGTCTGCTGAGTTATCCCCGAATTTTTTTTGTCCCCCCTCTCTGGTTGATAACTATTTCATTTCCACCCACGTGGAGTGAATATGCCCAACTGGCCTTTAACCCTTCTTAACAGTGATGGGGATTCAGTTGCTCACAGGAAGGTATTTTGACTGAACTGTAATTTTGGTGTAACTTCAAGCAGCAGATGGACTTCTCAGGGCTTGCCCACATGGAGACAACACTCTGGAACTATTAGTGCACAGTAGCAGTCCGCATAGCCAGCCAGTGAGCGGTCAGCTAATGTGCTGTAGATTCCTACATGGCAAGCCAGAGTGTGAAGTCTCAGTGTAGAGATGTCCTAAGTCAACAATGTATATTGTCCTCAAAACAAAATAGTAAATGATAGCTGTAATACTGGTCAGAAACCTGGCAGAGCTTTTGCTATAACTGGAAAAATATTTGAGACATTCAGAGATTAAAATCAATTATTTCTAAGAGATACTTAATGATCTCCTTTACTCTATTTACCCTTTTAAACTATTTCAGTTATCCAAATGCCCTCTATACACAACTGATTGATTGCAGTTTCTTGTTTTTACAAGAGCAATATTATACTCCATCGCTAAGAAAAAGTACTAAACTCAAGCATGAAAATAAAACAGATACAAGAAAAAGGTCCCTCTTCAAATGACAATTTATACAAATTATGAAGTAATCATAACTGGCCCGTGATATAGAAGAAAAGGATGTACAATTACACACAGACAGAAAACAAAACTCATGTACAACTTAGATCTGTTATGTGTTTTGCAGTAGTACAATGACCTTATGTGCTAGGTATCATGCTCTCTGCCCTGAAGAGCTTACATTCTAATTAGTTTGGCACTTGGCATAAACACCACACATTTTGCGTTGTTATATTCAAGGGACTAAAAATTAAATTGTATAATGCCTTTTTTGTTTTAATTCAGTCATTTTTGAAGTGTCTCATGATCAGCGTTTATTTCTTCAGAAATTAGTAGTAAGCTCATTCAGGATTATTAAGAATACTAAGCAATTTTCAGCAGTTGATTTCTAAATCACAACATATTGCATGTAGTGTAAGTTAACTGCATATATTAAATTGCCAAACCTTTGGATATTTAAGATGATGCCCTAAGGCTGAAACAGATGTTAGAAGTTTATACACAAAAAAATGATAGGCACTGCAAAAACCACACTATACAGATATAGAGCATTTTTATAGGGCTCTATAACATGGTGCCCAATTAATGTCTTGACTTGTATAGATTTAAATTCATTATTTTGTGTTCCGAAAGCTCTAAGTAAATTACAAGAGACAGAGTACTGACTGAGTTATAACACTTGAAATCTGTTGATTTCCCTGATGAATCTAAGTGGTATTCCACAGCAAACCAATGAAAAACTAGGATTAAACATTCCTTGCCTGTTTGCCCATCGTTCACCAGAGTCTATGATTACTGCAGTTGCTCATTTGAACACTGGTCAATTACATCACTGTCAGGTAAAGAACAATACTTGGAGGGAGTGATAAAAATTTAGCAGTTTGTCAAAAATTCTTAACTTATTTTACCACTACTAAAATCAGACTACTTAAAGTACCGTATATATTCACTCATTATCCCGTTCATTTATAAGCTGACACCCCAAGATGGTTAGGTAAAAATAGCAAAAACTGTATGACCCTTTCATAAGCCGATCCTATATTTCAGGGGTTGGCAAACTTTGGCTCCCGGCCATCAGGGTAAGCCGCTGGCGAGTCGGGCTGTTTTGTTTACTTGGAGTGTCTGCAGGCATGGAGCCCCTCAGCTCCCTGTGGCCGCGGTTCGCCGTTCCCAGCCAATGGGAGCTGAGGGGCTCCATGCCTGCAGACACTCCAGGTAAACAAAACGACAATGTATTAGATATTCAATTCAATGATTCCATAGAGTTTAAAATCATCAAATTTTGGTGTCGACCCATTTATAAGCCAACCCCCGCTCTTTGATGCTTCACTTTTTTACCAAAAATATTCGGCTTATGAACGAGTATATATGGTATATTACAAAACACTAGTTTAGTTAAATAAAAACCTTTACCTACATTAGAGTAATTTCCACCCTCTGGGCTTGTTCTAGTTCTTCCTCAGGATCCTTGAATCCAGTAAATGAGTAGTAAGTCTTGTCCCATTTGATAGGCCTGTAAAATGTCCCTTTTACTTCTTTGTGAGGCTGAGAGTTCACACTTTGGACATGCTCAGTAGATAAGCTGCAGGAGTTGAGAATGTCCAATACTGTGCTTAATAAGTCCCTGGTGTGCAAAGTAAAACTGACGGCTCGAAAACCTATAAAACGCAACCCTCAAAACAATTAATACTGTATTCAACTGAACAGCTGAGCTTTTAGATGCATTCACATTGTTTCATTCTTGTCTTAAAGCTAAAACAAACCATACATGTATTATATGATTAATTTCAAAGTGAAATTATAACATTTATTTAACAAGTACTGTAGATTTCAAACTATTATCATGGCAGAAGGCATCAGAATATAGTTTAATATTTACAACTGTACAAGTCCAGAGCTATAACTACTAGGATATTTCAACTATTTGGCTCAATGGGTGAATCTGAAGCTTATCTGCAATTGTGACAAATAGAAAATAAAGTTGACGGAGGTGCAAACACTTCTATTGCTTTAACTCCAACAGTTTTGTCCGAGAGCCCTTTATGTAAGATTTATTAACAAAAAAATACTACTTTGGATTAAATATACTGTAGACAGGCAAGGATCTAAGACTACTTCACAAACAGTAAGCCTCAACACCTATGAAATTCCAGAGACAAGCATTACACATATTCTACAGAGGTGTAAACTAAGGCACAGAGATGTTAACTGACTCGCACAGTGTTACAGCAAGTCAGTGGCAAAAGCAGGAACAGAACCACATAGACCCAGTCCCCCCTGTTCCAACTACTAAACAACCCCCCTTTTTTCTTATATCTAAGTGGCTCAAATATACCACTATTTTTCTCTGCCGGCTAGTTTGATTTTCTTCTTCTAGCAGAAGGATCACTCAAAATTCATTTATGTGAGAATTTTCTGACCATAAGAAAACAGAACATGAATTAAAATACAGACTAACACTTCATTAGACAAAATTGTAAAAAATCTGAAGAAAATTCAGAGACAAGCATACCAAACTTGCCAGTGAAACACTGTATGTTCTCTTAAGCGAATATTAACTGAAATTTACAAATTGCACTTTAAAATGTACCCCTGCTACTCTAGGTCATTCAGCACTTCTATAACATACTGAGAGTCTACATGCTACAGCTGGACCAAATAATGAGAAAATAAAAGCAACACCCTAAACTATCTTCAAGTTATACACAGACAGTTGAATTAAAAGCATTGATATCTGGCAAGTATTTCAGGGTATTATTTCAATTTCATTGTAAGATTATTGACTGGACTCCTAGTTACATTTAAACCCATTATAATCACTCTCTCTTAATAAAGATTTTCCATTAGAAAAATGTGTAATTACTTGGGATGGCCTTTAGGGGCCTGATCCAATGCCAATTGACATCAATGGGTATTAGATAAGGCACTATAAAAGGTGTGAAGAGTACAAAACTATGGAAAGGATTTTCAGTATTTAATTTTGCAAGAGAAATTGTCAGATAAAAAAGGCACCTGCAGCACTGAAGGATTCTTGGACATCAGAAGAGTTTTGTTCTGTATCTCTCACATAAAAAGTGAGTTGAGTTGGCTTAAAAGACTTAAATCCTGGTTTCTGGAGATTCTCCAAATAGCCATTTAACCTCTTAAGAGAGTTTTCATTGATTTCCTGTAGAAAACAAAATAAGAGCCACTGTAAATACTTAATTTTGTCCGCTTTCTCAACATAGCATATTTATTTAAAAGTAGGCTAACAGTGTTAGTTTAATAAGATACAACTAAATTTCGAAATATTAAACATAGTTCACAATTCCACGAAAACACATCAATGTATTCCAAATAGAAAGGTGACTGAGTAATTTTATTAAAAAATTGTCTTCATTGCATGAATAGCTGACTTGATGGTAGATAAGGGTAAACGGAAGTTAAGGCATATATAATGTTCAAGATAGCTTCCAAAACCAGGTAAAAATTAGGTTTGATTAAAAGTAAAAGGTCATTCTTTGTAAGGGTTGTCATAGGTTTTAAAAAAATAAAATGGAGTGTTGCATTAGTTCTATGTTTTGTATGGATCAAGATTCCAGATTGTCAGAGACAGCAATGCATAGTGAAAGGCTGATTAGTGAGTTTGGGGATATACTTTGTCCAAATTATAAGAATTTGCTGGACACTTTCTTGTTAAAGTTCTATTTTCCTAATCACCAATATCAATCATTTTAATTCTACAATATGTAGATCAAACTTTGACAGCGTAAAAACTAAACTAATAACATACTTCCATTCTTCATATACCATATAAATGAAAACACCATTAGAAACAAAAATATATTTTTACCCTTTCTCTGGGATGCTGGCCAAAGAAATCTGGATGCACAGCAAAATAGAAAGGTCTGAGAGCATTGACGGCTTCAGCACCTGACAAAGGTCTTGTCTGAAGAACCCACTGTAGCAATATTTTCTCCAGACACAACCTACCAAGGTAATAAAATCTTTATGTATTAAAGTAACCACTATATGAAAAAGTAATATAAACTACATAAAAGAAATGTTACCAAAATGGTGCAAACACTCATATGAAATACAATCACTTAAAAATAAGCCATACTAGAAGGCTGGATTTTGTCCCATGGGATCTACAAAATCCTATTTAACCAGAACAGGCCTACTGTGTTACAAAGATGGTTGATGCTAATTCTGATTAGTGGCATTCAAAAAGTGGTATTTGGAGAAGGTAAGGTATGCATGTTATAAGTTCATATATGAAATCCTCCACACAAATACTTCTTTTAAACACTGGTGATTGGAATAGTCAGCGGTACTAAGGGTTGCCATCTTGGAATTGTTTCTCAAAGTCAATGCCCATAACTTGAAGGTGCGAAAGTAGCTAAGAAGTTTAATATTTGTAAAGCACTTTGCTATTCTTGGATGAAAAGTGCTATAAAAACAAAGCATTAGTTCTGGGCTAAAAAAAACCCTCAGTTACTTACCTTCTTGTAACTGTTGTTCTTTGAGATGTGTTGTTCATGTCTGTTCCAATTAGGTGTGTGTGCACTGCATGAATGGCAGCTGGAAGGTTTTTCTCCTAGTGGCCTTTGTTGGGTTGGCCCGGGTGGCCCCTGGGGTCGCACCTTTATGGTGCTCAATATAGGGGCCTGTCTACCATCCACCCCCTCAGTTCCGTCTTGCTGGCTGCTCGGACAAATGGGTAGGAGGGTGGGTATTGGAATAGACATGAACAACACATCTTGAATAACAGTAACGAGAAGGTAAGTAACCGTTTTTTCTTCAAGTGCTTGTTCATGTCAATTCCAATTAAGTGGATTACCAAGCCCAAATTTTGGAGGTGGGGTCAGAGCTCAAAGGTTCACTGACTGTAGCACTGCTCTACCAAAGGCTGCATCATCTCGGGCCTGCTGGGTAACAGCGCAATGCGAGGCAAAAATGTGTATTGATGACCATGTCGCTGCTCTGCATATTTCCTGGGATGGAACATGCACCAGGAATACAGCTGATGAAGCCTGTGCCCTCGTGGAGTGCGCTGTGAGCGGAGGGGCAGGAGATAGATAGAGTTGAAAAATAAAGTTCACAACATCCGGGTGCAAGGACCACTCATGGCCGTGGAACAACCTGCTGAGATAGTCTGCCAACTCGTTCTTTACCCCAGGGAGGATCAAGTGAGCTATGCAAAAGTCCCACAGTCTAAGGGGTTCCTGGCACAGGGGAGAGGAGCGTGCACCTCCGTCTATTTATATAAAACATCACTGTCATGTTGTCTGTCATGACTGATACACATTTCCCCTCCAGATGAACTCGGAAGGTCTGGCATGCTAGGCGGACTGCTTTCAAATCTCTGATGTTGATGTGAAGGGAGAGCTCCGCCTAGGACCAGAGACCTTGTGTCCTGAGGTCTTCCAGGTGTGCCCCCCCACCCCAATGCTGACACATCCATCACCAGCAAAAGGGATGGGTGAGGTCTGGTGAAGGAGGGCCCGGCCTACCTTACCTGCAGGTCGAGCCACCACAGGAGGGAGTTGAGGACTGGATGAGGCAGAGTGACGATCTTGTTCAGACCACCCTGAACTGGGCGATACACCGAGGCTAGCCACACCTGAAGAGGCCCGAGTCTGAGTCTAGCGTGCTGTACTACATAGGTACAAGCGGCCATGTGTCCCAGAAGCTTCAGGAAATTCCTTGCTGTGGTTGTAGGGAACTGTCTGAGGTTTTGAATGTTGTCACCCAGGGACCGGAACCGTGATTCCAGGAGGTACGCTGTGGCCTGTGTGGAGTCTAGTACCACTCCTATAAACTCTATCTGCTAAACGGGAGACAGAGTTGATTTTTGCGCATTGAGAAGACGGCTCAGTTCGTCGAAAGTTGCTCTGATGAAGCCAAGTTGTGCCTCCACTTGCATCCTGAAGCGGCCCTTGATTAGCCAGTCGTCGAGGTACGGAAACACCTGTACCTATCGCTTGCGCAGGAACACAGCCACAACTGCAATGTACTTGGTAAACACTTGAGGAGCCGCTGACAGGCCAAATGGGAGGACTGTGAACTAGTAGTGCTTGAAGTTCACCATGAATCTGAGGTACCTTCTGTGGGACAGCATAATCTAAATGTGAAAGTAAGCATCCTTCAAGTCAAGGGTGGCATACCAGTCCCCTGGATCCAAGGAAGGGATAATGGCGGCCAAAGAGACCATGGGGAACTTCAGTTTCTTCATAAACTTGTTGAGATCTTTCAGGTCTAGAATGGGCCTGAGGCCGCCTTTGGCTTCTGGTTTTGGGAAATACCGGGAATAGAAGCCCTAACCCTTCAGCTCCAGAGGAACCTCTTCCACTGCCCAAGCAACAAGAGCAAGTGCACCTCTTGTATGAGGAGTTGCTCATGATCAGGGTCCCTGAAGAGGGACAGGGAAGGGGGATGGAAGGGCACAGAAATGGTGGGACTATCCCCTTTCAACCATGCGGAGTACCCAGCGATCCGATGTAATACAGGCCCACACAGGGAAGAAAGGGGACAGTCAGCACGAGAAGGTAAGGTGGTATGGATCCAGTGTCCAGACTAGTGCGTTGCCCCATGGCGCATCTTCACAAGGTCTGCTTCTGGCCAGCAGACTGCTTTGCCTGACCAGAGCCCTGGCCGGAAGAGTGGGGCCTCTTTCTGTTGTTTCCATCCCACCTGCGGGAGAAGTCCTGCCTATTTTGAAGCTGGTATAAACAAGGTCGGGGGGCTGTGGCTTAAAATGTTTCCACTGGTTTGCCGGAGTGGTGAGGCCCAGAGACTTGAGGGTGGCCCTTGAGTCTTTCAGGCTATGAAGTTTTTCTCCGAAAACAAGGCCGAACCCTCAAAGGGGAGGTCTTGAATTGTTTGCTGGACCTCATAAGGAAGCCCAGACCCCTGTAGCTAGGTGCTCCATCTCATGGCTATACCCAGTAAGTCTGCCACATCAAGGGCTGCCTGAAGTGAGACTCAGAGAAACCAGCTTTCCTTACGCCACTAGAGAGAATTCTTCCCTGGAGTCCTCCGGCAACAACTCTGTGAATTCGGCCATCACTCTGCAGGAGTTGTAATTGTACCTGCCGAGGACAGCCTGGTGGATAGAGACCTAGAATTGTAGCCCCCCAGTGACACAAATTTTCCTCCCAGAGGCCCATCTTTTTTGCCTCCCAATTTTTTGGGAAGGGGCCCTAGCAGCCTTGCCGCTCCCGCTCATTCGCCTTGGCTACCACTAGGGAGTCTAGGGGAGGGTGGGTATAGAGGTGCCCGAACCCTTTAAAGGGAATGAAATACCTCCACTCATTCCACTTTGCCGTTGGTGGCAAAGAGACTGGAGTCTGCCAAATCTTAGTGGTCTCTTGTATGGTCCATATCAGAGGCAGGGCGATAGAGGAGGGACCAGAAGGAGCAAGGATGTCCTCCATCGGGTCAGAGGACTCGACCACCTCCTCAGTCTGGGTGCCCACATTTTGCGCTACCCTGTGCATCAATTGTTGGAGCACCCTCCTCTAGGGCTGGGGCCATTGATGTGCAAACCACTGCCTTGTCAGGCGAGAAGGACGACAAGGCCCTAGTCGGGAGTGGTTCCTGCTCGCTATCCCCGGCACTGAGGGGATCTTGTGGTGCAGCTGGTACCAGGGCAGCCAAGGCTGGTGCCGCTGTCAGTGCCCCACGAGCACGGCTGACATTGACGCCAGAGGTACAGCGACCATCTGGGAGGCTGAGGGCACATACGTCGCCGACCTAGAATAGGACCAGTGACTCTGGCACTGGCAGAAGGTCCAGGGGTCCAAAATGGTCACTGGGCAGGGGGCTGCCACTGACCCGGCTACGGTCTCGGTTGGAGATGGTATCCTTGTCCGTGGGATCTAACTCCTGCTCCTCCTGGACCGGGAGCAGTAGGACTCTGTTTCTGACTCCGAGGACTCTGTATAAGATGACCACGGAGGAGCAGAGTGCATCTGTGCTGGAGAGCGGCATCTAGGGCTAGGGGACTGGTGCAGCTCCCCTACCTGCACGCTTGTTGATGGCACCGGTGATCGGTGCCGAGGGGATGGCAATCAGCATGGCATTATCGCCGGTTTGCCCCTGGATGGCGCCCAGGTCTCATGGGTGGTGCTGAGACCGCTGCAGGCGTCCTGTCCTGTTTGGGGGGGGGGGAGGAGGAGGCGCGGCAGCAGTGCTGTGAGGGTGATCAGGTCTTCAGTTGCCTCGAATGTCTCCAGTGTGGATGTTATTTGCAAGTCACAGTTCTCCCAGACAGGGGAGGGGAGGGGGTCCAGACTCAACTGGTCCTAGGGAGAGTCTGGAGTCAACGCAACCTTCAATGTGGATGCCGAGCTTGTGTGGCCCGATGTGGGTCTCATAGCGGCGTGCTCCTTCAGCGCTACTCTGGGCGTGGTGGAGCGTCCCCTCTCAGGTCTTCTCTTCTTGTGCGGGACTGGAGAATAAGAGTGCGCAGAGCTCCTATGAGGAGATGCCTGCTGGTGCCGAGAGTCTCTATTGGAGTCCTTTCTCAGTGCCGACTCGTGTCCTGACGGTTCCAGGGCACTGTGCCCTGGTGCCGAAGTGCTCAGCGTTGGCTCCGCTGAGCAGGGGTCCGAATGGGCATCCAAAGCAACCTCATTTAGCAATACTTTGAGGTGCTGCTCCCTCTCTTTTTGGGTCCGCAACCGAAAACCTCTGCAGATTTTGCAGCGCTCCTTGAGGTGGCCTTCCTCCAGACACTTCAGGCAGGAAACATGAGGGTCACTTTTTGGCATATGCTTGCCACAGTCTATGCAGGGTTTAAACCCTGGGGACTGAGGCATGCCCCAGTATCAGGGAAAAAAGGGGGAGTGTGATGGTGTACCCCATGAAGCTTTATGGAAATATGCTTATGAATGTATATATGACATAATTGGAATATGTTTTATGCTACACATGCCATGTAACATATCTCTGTAAAGGTAATGATTTACTGAATACATTCCTCCTATTTGTATGCATGTGTCATTGTTGTATTCGAAGTTATGAATACTGGCTGTGTACTTGTTTGATTTCTAAGAAGCTTTTGTAAAGCATTTGGTCAGCTTCTTGAGAAAGGAATGTCAAATCAAGAATTACTTAAAGGACAGTGAATCTTGGAAGGCTCCAATCCACATAAGAAGTCTACCTGAGGACGTTCAAGGTAGCATGTAAACAATGGCTGCTGCCTGTAAAAACTGAGTCATGCATGGACATGTGACTTGCCCATGTGACTCCAAAACTCCATCTTGGAGCTGGACTTTGCATAGGAGAGAGGAGATGGTCTCCACCCACAAGAGAAAGTCTATTTAAACCCCTGGGAGACCCCTCCATTTTGTCTTCAGCTGGCTAAAGAGAGAGCCTCTCCACCCCCAAGGATACCTGAAAGAAACTGGAACAAAGGACAGTAACTATAGGGGGTGTGAGTGATTGCTGGACCCAGACTAAATGGAGACTAGTCTGTAAAAGGAAGTTTACTGGAATTCCTCTGAAGGTGAGGTTTTTATCTGTATTAAGTTTTATTAGACATACATATTAGACTTGCGTGTTCTATCTTATTTTGCTTCATAATTCTCTTTGTTCTGTCTGCTATTACTTGAAACCACTTAAATCCTACTTTTTGTATTTAATAAAATCACTTTTTACTTATTAATTAACCCAGAGTATGTATTAATACTGGGGGGGGGTGCAAATAGCTGTGCATCTCTCTCTATCAGTGTTATAGAGGGCGAACAATTTATGAGTAAAACGGATTTATTTGGGGTTTAGACTCCATTGGGAGTTGGGCATCTGAGTGTTAAAGACAGGAATAGTTCTGTAAGATGCTTTCAGCTAAGTCTGCAGCTTTGGGGCACGTGGTTCAGACCCTGGGTCTGTGTTAGAGCAGACTGATGTGTCTGGCTCAACAAGACAGGGTGCTGGAGTCCCAAGCTGGCAGGGAAAGCAGGGGTAGAAGTAGTCTTAGCACATCAGTTGGCAGCCCCCAAGGGGGTTTCTGTGATCCAACCCATCACGGGGGGAACCAAAGGGTGCACCCCCCAACTAAACCTTATCTAAAACTAACACTAACTATACTCTATATATGAACTATTTACACAAAGAAGTTAAAGAAACTAGGGGAATTGCACTTGCAGAGCAAGAGCCACGAGCATTCAGGCTAACTGTCACAGGTGGTAAGAAGGAACTGAGGGGATGGCGGGTCGGCAGGGCCCTACAGTGAGCGCAATGAAGGCGCGACCACAGAGGGCACCCAGGCCAACCCAACGGAGGCTGCTAGAGGAAAAACCTTCTGGCTGCTGTGCATGTGGCACGTGCACACCTAATTGGAATTGACATGAACACGCACTTGAAGAAGAAATAATCATATTTCAACACAGAGAAGGCATCCCTTGTTCACTTCTGAGAACCACATGCCCATGGCTATTCTTAATCCTGAGCAAACTTACTTCATTTCCCAAGCATATTCTTGTATAGAAGACAAAATGATATAAGGAGGTAGATTGGAGTGAAAGAAAATAAGCTTATTTGAAAACGAGAGTGCTGAAAGTGAGGAAAGAGGCAAGAACAGGGAAGAGGAGGGATATTGACAGATTTAATTTCCATCATAGATGAAGAAGATTGTATAAAGGAAGATTTGAAGAGAGGGAGTGTTTGGATGAAGAAATTTAGATAGATCAGAAAGCACAAGTTAAAGGGTAAGCTTCAATTGTGGACAATTAAAGGAGAGAGTTCGAGGTTGTAAGAGCAAGTAGTGGGCAAATGGGAGATAGTGTGTCTTTAAGTTTTAGAGGCAGAGCTGAAGTAAGGGCAAATTCTGGCAACATTCTGGAAATGACAAAGAGCAGACTTGCACGGCAGATTAGAGAAATGAGAGGAAAAGGCAAATTCTGGGTAAAAGATCACTAAGGTTTCTGACCATAGTACAAAGTTGTCTGAGTTGTCGTGTTAAATGAACAGGACAGCACATTTATAAATACCAAGTGCAGCATGTAAATGGTAAATGTTTAACAATGGAATTTTTCCTTCCCGACTGATCTCACATAGCATACTAATTAATTTACCATGAGAAGTCATTTTTCCTTCATCATCTTAGTTTCAAACTGAATGTGAATGCTGATGGAAGAGCACTTCAGTTCTGTTCAGCAGTAAAACACTTTAAATGAAAGACACTGTATACATTTAAAACTATAGACCAACCCTCCCCCTCCCCGCCCCCAAAACCCCACACTTCACAAAATTAAATGCAAGACAGACAAAAATCATAGTATGGTCAGAGGTTGATAAACTCGAGACAGGCAAATAAATGAAACCTAAGAGGCATAACTGCATATCTTTCACATAGAAATTATGACCATATAAAAATAATAAGACAGCCTTATAAAACTCCATTCACCTGATTTTCTGGGGTGAGTAATTTTACTGGAGAATAAATTGTGATTAACATTTCTTTTTGTCTACTCCTATCCTATAAAAGAAGTTGGCTAACAGATTTTTTTTGTTTTTTTGGGGAGGGGGAGGGGAGTTGGGGAGGAGAGTATGTGCCTGGACTGTTAAAATTACCTTGATAATTTTGCAAGGCTGAAATAAGATGACCAAAATGGAGATCAATCAATCAAGTTTTATTGCACTTGCCAAATGCCTTTGCAAACAAACACCATAGTCAAATTGCAGTTAGTTCAAATATTATGAGATCTAGTAAAACTATCATCAACAAACCCAAGAAAGATGATCCAAGAACGTTTTACAAGCCAAGATCTGTGCAAATATGGATATTCTGAAAATCAAATAACTTAAGAGAAAGTCAGTGCAATATGAAGTTAACATCCAGATGGTTTGGTCTTTGGGAGCCATCTTTTCTTTTCCAAAATCATTAAATAGTGAGTCAAATTAAAATAGAACTTGCATAGATCCATAACATGTTAGGGTCATCTCCAAATCTCTTTTACACCACTTGGGCAGCAGATTCATTCATGTGAATACCTTTCCATCCAGCAATTAAAACAAGGTCAGACATCAGAGTCTCATGTGCATGTCTAAATTTTATTTTTAACAATTTTTTTAAAACAAGTATTGAGTTCTCAAGTTGAGATAAGGACCCTGATCTTGTTTGTCAGTATCTCTAACACTTTGGTCAGGGCTTAAATTCTCCCCAAGTATTTCCCGGGGCTTGGTGCCAGGGCTCCCGCAGGTTTGAAAATATTTACCAGAGCTCTGTTCTGGATGGCTCTGGCTGAATTTAAGCCCTGCGCTTAGTTAACAACAAAACAACTGATGAGGCTAATAAAAAAGGGTAGGTGAATATTTAAGATTCAAATAAACTTGCAGGGCTTGAAGAATCCATCTGACCATGATAAGCACAAAGCTTTCTCTGACGAAGATGGGGAGCCCTTACAGTTAAAAAAAATAACCTTTGAAATGTGAACCAAATGTAAACCAAAGCAACACAGTCTTGTATTGGCAGAGAGACAACTCTACCACCTCTTCTGTTACTCCTAGTTTTGTCAAGAAGCAGAGTGAAATTACCGAGACTGGTCAGCTTCACTGAGACTGGTCAGTTATTCAGGAAAGGACAATCGTAAAAGTTACCCCTCCCATATACAACTTCTTTGCAGTAACCAGGAGGCTCTGAGGCAGTAAGAGAAAGATTTTCCCTTCCAGACACTCCTAAGTACTTTACATTTAATCAGACACAGTTAAAAGCTCATACAAAAGATAGTCTGAAAAAAAAGATCCATGGATAATACCCATACAAGAATGTCAGCAGCCTACCCCTTCATAGTTGGTTGGCAAGGGGCCTAGGCTCCCTGTACCTTACCTGTTCCCATCTTTAAAAGTTACCTCTGGCTAAAGTACAAGGTTTTCCTCATAACCTTTTTAACTTGAGACATACAAATCACATTTATCCAAGATCTTAATGAGAAAATGGCGATAGATGGGAAACAAAAAAAATAAAACTGCTATATGTAATGTTACCATCGTAGAAGGTAGGCTGAGGATCCTAGCAAAAAACTATTTTGAACTTACTCAAAGGAGGAACACTCACAGACCAATTAACCTATGTAACAGAATGAAGAATATACACAGAAAAGATGAAAGACAGATCTTGAGGCATCCCATAACTGTGGGGCGAAATTAAGAAATTAAAATTTATTTAGAGAAAAAAATGCAAAGAAGGTGTCCTTGGCTTCTTGCTCAAGGAGTGATCAATTTTCCCCAAAACCGTATTCAGATTAAGGAGGATAAGAAGAGACAGGGATTCATGTTCAAAAGCAAAATCATTACCCCAAGAGTACTGCAGTCTCACTATTGTGAAAGATATTATCAAACACAATCTCTGCTACAAGGTGTTATGCAACAGGATTGCAAGACAGAATCATTGATGAAATAATACTCCCTGTTGAAGATTGTTGTCAAAATCCATTAAACATAACTTTTTCCTGTAGCTTTCGCATTGAATATCTTTGTTAAAAGTAATTTACTTTACCCTTACAGTTCACTTTATCTGTAATGCTGAACTTTAATAGCATAAGAATTCAGTTATATTTTGGATATTTAATTTTAGCTTATTTCACCCAATAAAGCCATACTCAAACCTATGTTCTGTTTAGCCTGTGTCTAACTATTCATCCTCCATTGGATGACTGAATGTATATTGCAGCTATTGTGGTAAAAATGTCAAATGGCACATGGATAACAAATGATCGATTCAGAGAAAAATTGAAAAGTATTAAACACAAAACCTCCAGCTTTTAATTACTAAGTTAAAGGGTAGATTAATTTGGCAATCAGTCTTACCTCCTCACAGCCCCCAAATGGCAAAACATCTCACTGCTTATGCTCAAGTCAACTTTCAGACATCCGCTAGATCACTTAAAGAAGAATACAAAAGGAAAGTATATTTAATGATTGTGTCCATGTATATTTCCCCCTTTCAATTCTCTAAAAAACTGTTTTACAATTTAAGTAACAGTGGTAATGAACAATTAAGAAAATCCACAATGCAGGATTTGGTTTTACACAAGGATGCTTTTAGATTTTTTCCTAAGCTACAGGAAAAAAGTAACTTTTAGTAAATTATGTGATAAAATGTGTACTCTGTATTAATATAGGTGGATATGAACTGACACTATTTGAAAATCTTAAACAGAATAATTTAAAGATACTCCAGTTTCTGGTGAGTATGGCTTTTAAAAAAAGTCCTTTGATATATTTAAAATGTTTTTCAATCTCCCTGTTGTTTTTTTATAACTGTCTTTTCAGCACAGGAGAAATTGACTGACTACAAGGGGGAAACAGTGAAATTGACTATGCACAAAGTGCCCTCAAATCCACAAAATAAAACCAAAAAAAAACAAACAAAAATAAAGCAAAACAGTTTTCCACCCAAACTTCTTCCAGTTATCTTAGGTGCTACATTTAACTTCAAATTTTTCAAAACAAATAAAGTTTTCAAGTTGGTTGTGTCCCTTTAAAAACAGGTGGCAGATACAAAACCAATAAAAGAAAATACTTTTTCATACAATGTATAATTAGATATGGAATCCATCACCATAAGATATCAAGGCAAAAATCTTAACAGATTTCAAAATGACATTAGCAATTTTTTGTATGGATAACAAGAAAATCTAGAATTACTGTAATAAACACTAAATAAACCAACCAACCAACCAAAAGCCACCAAACAGTTTTGGAAGGGCTTAAGCCAATTTCTAACTACTGAAGGTTAGGAGGGAGTATTTCTGGAGGCAGATTCTCTCATAACTGCCTGCTGCAGTTTTCTTGCATCTTCCTCTGAAACATCTGGTGTTGGCTACAGTATTAATTATGTTATTAAACTGATCAACTGAACACACACAGAATTATTTCATCTGCACCCTAATCAAAAGACAGTTGTGTCTGAGCAAAACACAACTTTCTTTCCTCAAACAAACTAGATTTATACTGCACTCCACTTGTAACACCAAAGTCTTTGGGAATAAAGCATCATTTTTGCCTTATCACTTCAGAACTCAAAGTGAATATATTTGGTTTCATAGTCCTATTGAGCCTTACTTCTCAACTGTAACATGAAGGGAGAGTGACATGCAAAAAGTTACTGCATTTAAAAAAAAAAAACAACAAATCTGTCTTTAAAGTTTAATGTATTTTTTTAATTTTTATAGAGTGTTAATCAAGTGATACCTAGGCAGCTTGAAACAAATTGTGTTTTAATAGTCCATTCACCATATATTTTTAAAAAGAGCCCTAATAATTTTTGCTTTAATATTTTTGGAATTCTCCATAGATCTAGGGCCAAACACTTCCTTACGTCACGTATAAGGGTATTGGCTAATATGTATGTAGGCCTTTTTTTCCCCCTTAGAAAGGCACGAAATAGTTCAGCATAATTGGCTCCTCAAGGGAAGCAGCATAGTGTGTGTATAAGAAGTCACTGCTGTCAGTTTCTCACATTTAACTGAGCACTTGATTGCTGTGAGCATTCCCAGCAGTATGCTGAACTGAACAACTGAACATTCCAGGTATACCAATGTTAGTAAGAGTGACAGATGTCATGAACAGGCAAAAGCTGAAGGAGTTTAAATACAAAGGAAATATTCACTTTTCTCATGCAGCACAAAATCGGCTATGGTTAACCAGTTAAGTCAACAATTTGATCACTTTTCTAAAACAATTTTAAAAACCCCAACACACTCTTTAAAATAGCATGTGATCTGGTGAAAGATTTTTGTAGATTCTAGTCTTATGCCTGTTGAAGCAGCTACCCATTTCCCTAATTGGCCAGATGCAGCATGGTTACTTCAACAACAGTGTATACAGAATGAACTAAAACATTCATATAAACATTTTAGCTACAACATTTCCATAGGTTAAGAGTACAACACTAGAGCTGGTTCTGTGGCTTTTTGCTACCCCAGGCAGATTCAGAGTGGTCATAAGCAGTGCAATTACAAAAATTCAAAGACTTGAGTAAGTTTTTAAAATAGAATTTGCTGGGTGCTTCATGAGATATCTCTAGACTGCAAAAACTGCCTTAAAATTAAAATCTAAAATGTGAGTCTTTAGCTCTATGCAAGAGAGAATGAAGCAGGGCTGATTTGCCAAGAGGAATATTTAAAAGACACCATTGAAATCCACACCATTAACAAGTGACTAAACATTTTGCTGCCTCAGACAGACACCTGTTGGGCCTATGCTGCATTATGTAACAGATCTGAGATGCAGTCATGTAACTGCAGTTCCAAATCAAAGCCTCTGGTGAGAGATAGGAAGGGAGGAGTTTGGGTCTCCAGATGAGCAGCGCAGGGTGCCAGAACGCTTCTGCAATCTCAGCGTAAATACAGAAGAAGTTTACAAAACACAAGCCAAGTGTTTTCCAACTCTTGACCATCCAAAGCTTATAAGGCCAGAGGGAAATGGGTAGCTTGACCTCTTGTATATGACAGGCCACCAACATCTCCTAAACTAGCCCCACGTATTACAGCCCAGGGGAGGTCAGTCTGTATCCAGACCCTGACCAGAGCCGCCCTACCCCAAGACCCCACGAAGGGCGCTCAGACACAGCAGCCCAGCCCCTCCTGGCGGGCTGCGTTTCCGTGGGGTTAGTGGTTTAAAATCCCGTCTCTCTGAGGGTGGGTCCGAGCCAAGGCGGGCGTGGGCAGCGCCAGTCACCTGGCCCCGCACAACACCGGGGTTACAATCCGGACACAAAAAGGGCTGCCTTCAAAAGCGGCAGGGGCTCCAGCCACCGTGTGACGGGAAAGCGCCGCCCCCGGCCTCGCTCCCTAGGACAGCGGGCCCGGCAGAGCAGCGGGATCCCGCGGGAAGTTTTAAACGAGTCACGTGGAAACCGATCGCTGTCTCGGCCCGGCCCGGCCCGCTAGCGCGTTCAGCGGGCAGCTCCCGGCCTGGCCCCACCAGGGGTCGTGGGCCAAGGAAGGGCCCGTGAGCGCAGAACCCCGCGGGGGCAGCTGAGGCCCTGACACTTCCCCGAGATACGCAGGAGACCAGCAGCCGGCGTGCCGCGTCAGGCCCCCAGCCCCCTTACCTCAGCGTCGTGACACCGGCCCCGCCCCCCGCCTGCCGGAGCTCGGTCCCCATCGCGGGGCGCGCGCGTAGGGAGCCGACACTCAGTGACCCCCTCCCGAGAGTGAGGCGAAGGGGGAGCGGCCTGAGGGGCGGGGTCGCCGCCGTCCCCTTCCCACCTCCCGAGCAGGTTCCTCTCCTCCACCCGCGCTCCGGGTCGCGCGCTGGCCCCTCTTCGCGCGCAGCCGCGTCACCTCGCGCGTTCCTCCAGCCCGCGACCAAGAGACCGCGCGCGCGCACCCCCATCCGTCAAAGTAGCCGCGCATGCGCGAGAGCTCTGCAGTGCCCGAGCGCCCCGGTGGAGGGTGTTTAATTCTCGGAGGCAGAACAGAACGATCCCGGTGCCGAGGGACGGCGGGGCCAGGCCCCCGAGCCCCGCACACGCCGAGGAACGGACTCTCCCGAGCTCCCCCCCCCGCAGGGGAAAACCCGCCCACCGTTACCGGCAGGCCCCAGGCTCGCTACGCCGCCGCCCCGCACTCCCACCCCAGCGCGGGTGATTTCAGCCGAGCGGAACCGGACGGTGTTTAGCGGCTCCCACGGCGCGTGTAACGTTGGGGGTTTCACCCTGTGAGCCCCAAGACCTTGCCTGTAACCGCACACGCCGGAGCCGCACGCCCCTGAGCTCCCGCCGCTGCAACTTCTTCCGCGGGCTTTTGGGAGTGGGGGGCCTGGCAATGTCTCCTCACCCACGCACCGGGAGTAGCTGGCCTGGCTGGGGAGCCCCACGCTGCTCTTTCTCTGAGCTGGAAATCAACTTTCACTACTTCTGAACGCAGCTACCCAGCAACAGGAGGCGGGTGGCACCTTAATGAGTAACAGATTTATTTGGGCGTAAGCTTTCGTGGGTAAAAAAACCCACAGAAGTGGGATTGTGGGGTTTTCACGAAAGCTTATGCCCAAATAAATGTTAGTCTTTAAGGTGCCACCAGACGCCTTGTTGTTTTTGTGGATACAGATTAACACGGCTACCCCCTGATACTTGGGAGCTACCCAGCAATTGATATTTATTTGGGAGCTAGAAGTGCAAGCAAAGGGAACATTGTATTCCTTTTAAATAAACATACAAAGTATGCCCTGAGGTCAGGGCCGGATTAACTTTTTGTGGGCCCAGCCCCAAACATATTTGTGGGCCCCCAATGGGGAAATAGGGCATGTGATGGGGGGGCCATCCACAGAGTGATGGGCCGGTTGGGGGCAATGAGGCACAGTGGGAGTGGCCCCACTCAGCCCAGGACAAGGGCACTGTTTACAAACCGCAAACTACTAGATGCCCAGCCCTGTGCTGCCAGTGTGCCCCTTCCACACTGCACCCCTGCCCAGTGCCCTGCCCTTATGCCAGTGCCCCCTCACTCAGAGACTTCCCCCACAGATCCCTATGCCCAGCACTCCCTGCCTAGAGACCCCGCCCGCTGACATCCCATCACAACTACACAGCACCCTGCACACCATACCCCTGCCCAGCTCCCCCACCCACAGATCCCCTACTGTCCAGCACCCCCTTCACAGTCCCACCATCACAGCTGTACAGTGCCACATATTCCTGAGGGAATTCTGCATCAAATTCTGTGCATAATATTTTAAAATTCTGATTTTTTTTTTTATAATAAATGTGGAAGCTCCACCATGGCAGTGGGGAGCACAGGCCACTGGCTGCTTGGAGGTAGGAGAATACCCTGCAGCCTCCCCCACCCCCCAGGAACAGGGACTTGGCAGTGAGACTGAACCTGACCCTGACACAGCACAAGGGCCAAGCCTGCAACAGAAACACCCTGGGGCCCTGCCACTTTTGTGCCAGGCATACCCGATGTGGGCAGGGAGGCTCAGCCCAGCAGCGGGATCCAAATGCAAAGGGATTTAGTGTGGGGGTATCCAGATGGGGGTAAGAGGGTTCTGTGTGGGGAAATCTGGGTGCAGGCAGCTCAGTGGGGGATCTGGATGCACAGGGAGGTGCCAGGTGCAGGGGCAATGGGAGTCTGCGGGGGGACCAAGTAAAAGTGGTTGGAGCTCAGTGGAGGGAGGGGTCTGGGTGCAGGGGAAGGGATTGTTGTACTTAAAGTACTGAACAGGATCTTTTCGGGGGAATAAGGCAAACACTACATTCATTGGAAATACATGCATCAATCAACACTGTATTATATGCATATGATCTATATTACACTCATGCACTCACATACACACACACAAACACACTCCGTCTTCTTGTTACCAACTAGTTGCTCCCCTTAACTTCACTGGCCAGGTGAGTTAGATAGAGGAGGGGTGGAGCCGGGCTTCTGCGGATCTGGATCAATGCTCCTATGTTGACAAGTCCCAGCGTCCTCTGCAAGACACCTCGCATTTATAGCAGCTTCCCTCTCATGCAAATCTATACCAGATTCAAAATCTGTGTCCCTTGGTTCTTTGTGCTGCTTCTTTCTGGATGTTGTCCCAATACTGTTCAAACAGGGTGTTTCCAAAAGAAGGTGCTTGATTCTAAACCCCCTCCTCCACCCCCGAGGCCGTCTGCTCTTCTTTAGTGAGCCCACTTGACAAGTTTGATTGTCCTCGGCAGGGCCGGCTCTGGCTTTCTGGCCGCCCCAAGCAAAAAAAAAAAAAAAAAATCGCGGTGGCCAGAACAGCAAAACAAAACAAAAAAACCTGCGGCGTGGCCGAAGCCAGGGTGCAGGGGGACTCCCTGCCCTGCAGATGTGCCCTGGCTAGTAGGGGGAGGGGGGGCGGCCAGGGCTTCAGCGTGGCGCTGCCACATGGCCCGGCCCGCCGTGCCCCCTGCCGGGAGGGCTCCACACCGCTCCGGTCGGCTGGGAGGGAAGAACGCGGGCTGCCCTGCCGGGCTTGCTGCAGGACGCTCCAGTCCGCCACGCCGCTGGCCCCTACAGGGTGGCCGGAGCGGAACAACGGGGAAAAAAAAAAGCGGCCGTGCCACCCTAGGATTGGGCGGAATGCCGCCTCCTACAAGCTGCCGCCCCAAGCACCAGCTTGCTCGGCTGATGCCTGGAGCTGGCCCTAGTCCTCAGGTCTGGCTTCCATCCCCTCTCCAACTAGCTGTCTGGAGGTGCTTGTCTTCCACGCCTTGCTCATTCACACCTCATTCATTCAACATGCCAGTTGATTAAGGGAGTGTGGGGAGGGGGAATCTTATTCTACTCCTAGCAAAAAGACATTTTTCTTCTACTTTAACTATCCTTAGGGGCTATAACATTATACCAAGGCTTAACACAAAGTTTTCTATAAGTTTTTCTACATAGGGATCTGATACAAAGTTCCTATATCAAAGGACTTGATACAAAGTTGTATGAAAATAGCTTAATACAGGGTTATATGAAGAGGCATAATACAAAGTCATATGAAAGTTATGTGAAGATGTTTAATACAGAGATTTATCTACAGGGTTCATTTGGGTGGGGTTCTAGGTGTTGGTGGTTGGGGCTCAATGGGGAGGGTGTCTGGGGGGGCTCATCGGGGTGGTACAGATGCAGGGGAGGTGGGGCTTGTCAGGGTGAGGGTTTGATGGGCCTGCTTAACAGGGGAGCCCCAGCTGCTGCCAAGGGGATCCGTATGCTGGGCCCCCGTTTCCCCTATCCCAGGGATCGGTAACCTTCGGTACGTGTCCCACCAGGGTAAGCCCCCTGGCGGGCCAGGCCGGTTTGTTTACTTGCCGTGTTCACAGGTTCGGCTGATTGCGGCTCCCACTGACTGTGGTTTGCTGCTCTAGGCCAATGGGGGCTGCGAGAAGCCGCGGCCAGCACATCCCTCGTCCTGCAGCTCCCCATTTGCCTGGAGCCACGATCAGCCGAACCTGCAGATGCAGCAGGTAAACAAACTGGCCCAACCCACCAGGGGGCTTACCCTGGTGGGCCGCGGGCTGAAGGTTGCCGATCCCTGCCCTATCCCCTTCTGTTCCCCATCCCACCCCCTTCCTTCCCCACCACTCCATCTCCTCCCCATCCCACCCCCTTCCTTCCCCACTGCCTCTGTCCCCCTGCCCTGCCTGCCCCACCATGGGCACTCACTGTTGTACAAGATGAAGGATGGCTCCCAGCACACAGAAGGGAGCTCAACCAGCACTAGGACCCAGAAGGTGGTGTCCAGCTGCAATGTCCCGGGAGCTGAGGAGCACCTTCTTTTTTCAGCCTGGCTGTGCAGCTCTGCAGTCAGAGTAGGTCTGCTCATTACACCCCCCTCCCCAAGGCCTCACCCTACCTCTTCTCTGCCTCCTCTCCCTGGTGAGCATGCTGCGGTTGTGCTCCTCCCCCACTCTCCTGCTGGCAAACAGCTGATCGGCAGCAGGGAGGGGGAGGGCGGGAAGGGAGCAAGCTGTGAGAGGAGGCAGGAGAGGGGGAGCTTGGCTGCCCTACTGCAGCAGGAGCCTCACTGCCAGGAGCATCAAGCTTCTGCCCCCCGCAGGAGAGAGTGGGGGGGCGGAGAAGAGTGGGCCTGGTAGGGGCCTCCCTGGAGTGTGGGCCCGGCTCCATGGTAAATCCGCTACTGCCTGAGGTTAGTGGCCAGATGCTAATACAGCCCTTATCCTTATTTCGGGCAAGTTGGTGATCCAATAGAATTTCTCAACATTTCAATAGATTATTGAGCACTTTGCATACACAATAATAATGGTGTTTGGGATTCAATGCAAAACAAAAATATAGTTAAATTCAGTAGTAACAGGCAATATATGAAGTCCATGACTATTACCTAGAATTGGCAGAATCTGATTTTTTTTTTTTGATAATTTTTATGGATATTGATTTTTTTTAGACTTTTATCAATTTAAGTTTTAAGTTGTGGGTCAGGAAATATTTAAAGAGATGTTAAGATTCAAAAAGTTAAAGCTTTAACTGTTAAAACATATCAACATCACATGTAAATCTATACAAAGTAAATATGTTTAAATCACTCCAATAAATTTCTCAAGCAGCATTTTTCTTACTTTGCTGATCTGTAAATTTCAGTTCAGGGGGTACGGGGAATGGATCAGTATTCACTTTGCTCTCCCTGTCAGTACTGGGCCCAAGTCAGGGAAGGTAATGATCCAACCAATGGACCAAATGCAGTGATCAATCCTGGTCACTGTCACCTGAGGCACATTGGGCATACACAAAGTAGTAGTAGTTCTTGATGGAAATATTTTTTCATCAGTTTGTGGGTATAGTGAAATCAATATTTATAGACATTTACCAATAAGCTTATCTTTCCAAGCCTTCCATTATCGCCTTCCATCTTGTATATCATAATGTTAGCATTTTACAGCTACTTTATAGAAATGTATGATTACACCAGAGACAAGAGAGTAGAAAATCTGTCCTAGATTTAAACTCTGAAAATCTGAGTTTAAATCACTGCCTCTAGTTATTTAGAATTTCTCATGCTAAATGCATCTAGGATGAGAAAGTGAAATTCCTAAAATGAGAAATCACTCCCATCAAAGAGAAATATGGGAAATGAAAGGCATAATCAATCTAAACTAGGTAGGGATATTCCAAATTCCCTCATTTGGTATAAAAGGAATATCAAAAGGAGTGAAACCAGCATCACCCTTACCATGGTCATTTGAGGGGGTAAAAAACAATTATAATATCCGTGAAATACAATCATACAAGTAATACATTCATACAACAATATATTTTCAGATGGTACCTGGCAATCAGAATCAGATCCAGATAATTGTAACAACCCCACAGTAAAAATGGTGTTCACTGTGGTAAAAGTTGTGTAGCAGTAGTGTGATATATGGGGAAAGTGGGAGGGAAGCAGAGTTTTTCTTGCAGAGTCTAGGAATCTGTGGTGTTTTCAGAATCCACTTCTTTCTTACAACAGGAAATTAGAAACAGGGCTGATAAGTTACAGGACCCATCCGTATTTCAGTGAAGCTTTAAATTAAGTCAGTATCCATTCGTTGTCTCTGTCATGTTCTGCATAAATATTCCTACATGCACTCAGGTGTTTTTGCAGCCTAATAAATGCCAATCAATAAGTCGTGTAAGTAAATTGGTTGTATAATTATGCAGGTTTGTGTGATGCAGTCAGTAGCATGTGATGTCACCTGATGATTATCACTCTCCTAACATTAAAGTCAATCGAGATCAAACATTTTCCACTGAAACTGGTTTTTGACATAAAATTAGGTTTTTGATTAAATGAAAAATGTCTCTTCTCAGCAGATAATTTTGAGTTTCTGTCGAAAAATTGAACCACCCCCAAATCCCCAGCCAAACAAAAATTGATTAGGGATATTGCCATTGAGCCTGTGAGGGTGGTTGTTTGGCTGCTTCATGCCGCCATTCTCTTCTATGGCCTAGGTTTCCCAGTCAGATGACCTCTCCCATGATACTTTACAGCCAGTGACTTCCATGATGTACTGCAAGTGCTCAGTAAGAAGAGAGAACATAGCATATGATGGGAATTATAGTTCAGCCAGAGAGACCAGCCCATAAAGGAAAATGGAGTATGGAACCCCCAAACTACAACTCCCAGCATTTGGCAGCATTTCTGAAAGTTTTCAAATACAAGGTTTTGATTTTTTCACCAAAAGTTTGAAATTTTAAGCAGAAAAAACCCATTTCAGGAAACAGGGTTTACAACATGTTGAGTTCAGGGAATTTAGAACTAGGGAAGGCCTCCAGCATCTTTGGCCCATCCCCAAGCATCAGGTGATGAGATATAAGGGATCTGGTGCACTGTGGACTGGCTTCATCCACTATATCTGGTCACTTAGCTAGTCTGTTCTTTTGGTGCAGAACTAGCAGGAGTTCCTAACCCATGTAGAGAATTCTTAGGAAAGAAGGTTTTCGAGGGATAGTCCAGAGGTGACAGATGCAGGGAAGACAACAAACACCCCATAAAAATACAGAGGGTTGTGGGATGGAGGCAGTTCTATTTAAAGTTGCATTTGTTGTGGCCTTTGGTGCTTTTAGGGTTAGTGAGCTAGTGCCACTGGCAGCAGGGGACAGGTCCAAGCATGCATTAGAAATAACTGATGTAAGGTTTACACAAAGAGCATTTTGTTTGCATTTGAGGTATTTGAAAACAAACAGGAAAAGCAGCCTTGGTGCTGCTAAAAGAACACTTGGATGACTATCATACAATCATGGATGATTAGCGTTGGAAGAGACCTCAGGAGGTCATCTAGTCCAACCCCCAACAGATGACTATCTGTGCCATATGAATGCAGTCAAAGCCTTTCTAGACATATGGAAAGGTGAGCCTGGCCCACTATTTGTACATAGGTATGACAGCTACCTGACCAGATATCAGTTTGCTGCTGTAATGGATAAGGTATTATTGGCCTTAGTTCTTCATCTTGCTACATTTTCCTTCAGTATTAGGGCAGTGACATCCACAGCATCAGAGGATTCTGATTCCCAGAAAGTTCAGGCAATAGGGTGCTAGAAACCAAACTGTTACAAGGCTTATGTTTGTCCCTATGGAAGTGTTGCTGGGGTCCCTTCTTTGTGATTGCAGAAGACATCCCGAACAAGCCTGAGACTCCGTAATTGCAACTCACTGTAGCGCACTGGGCTCAAAGGAGGGTGGCCAGCTTAGCAAGTTGATCACAGCTAAGCTCCAGGGCTGACAACATCTGCATTCATTAGTTCAGCAAGAGAGATGGGGGAAGGGGCAGGGCACGTGAGGGTGAGAGGATTCAGGAATGAGTTGAATCCTTGGAGTAGGCTGGGAGAGATAGGTTATATAGTGGGAGCTCTGTAATCCCACTTTGAACCCACTTAAATGCCTGGTACATCAGAGGTGGGGAATGAGGGCAGATGATACTGCAGAGAGGCATTAAATTAATAAAACTGCAGCCTGCCACTTAAATCCATCCCTGTGTCTCTCTTCGTATATTTGCATGTCCTGATCACTAACTTACGGTAAGCTTCCACACAACATGTCTCTTTATTCTAGCTGAGAAATTTCAGGTCTGGCCCCTCCTACTTAATAAAAATCTAACCTTTTTAAAGATAAAAACTTGTAGTTAGAGATGTAACAGATATTCAGAGAAAAGGAAAGTGGGGGTACGTCCTGTGTCCCACCTAATAAACATTTATGACTATACAGAGGCCAAAGTTCATAAACCTTCTTACTGAAGGAGACTGGTTGGGAGTTAATAGAGCTGAATGATCCCTTTTAAGAGAAGAGTATCTGGAATAAGGCACCTCTAGGACAGTTATTGGTTCAAAAGGAATCAGGGTGAAAAAGGCATTCATTTGGAAAGTCTTACCAATAATGTGCTTGACAGATACCCCTTGGCATTTAAACATAGGGGACTAGCCTCAACAACAACATATGATGGGGAGAAGGGGGAAGCTGAACTATTGTGCAGAGGCCCCTGTGCTTCTGAAATTTTATGACCATTCAACACTATTTAACTCCCACTGTCTTCAGCCTTTACTCAGCATCTCCCAGGGCTTTCTGAATCTTTGCCTAGAGATATAGGTAGGACACGATCTATTTTATTTTGTATGTAGGAAATAAACTAAACCTTTAATTAGAGCAGATTATCTAAAATTACTTATGCAGCTGAACTAGATTACATTTTAGTTTTATAAACTTGTGAATATAATGTCAAAGCAATTAAAATTAAAAGGAGGGTAAAATATATGCTATAGGCTCATGAAAGCCTCTCACATTGAAAACATCAGAACTGCAAATAATCTCTGCATGCCCATATCATTTAAAATATAGGCACGGCCAGGCTAGGCAAGAGGGAAACCAAATAGGCTGCAAGGGAGAGAAGAGGACTCATCACACAGTTACATAAGATTCTCCAAAACCATAAAGGAGTTCTGAATAAAAGACTTATGGATTTATAGGCTCTGGGATTTGTGTTCCATGTAATTTAAGTAGAACTTTTCTCACAGAAATTTCTCCAACGATGTGCGAGTCCAGCTATGTTTCAATAGACTGGATCAAACAGAACTGTCTAATTCAGGGGTAGGCAAACTTTTTGGCTCGAGGGCCACATCTGGGTATGGAAATTGTATGGCAGGCCATGAGTGTTTATGAAATTGGGGGTTGGGGTGTGGGAGGGGGTGAGGGCTCCAGCTGGGGGTGAAGGAGGGTGTTCCAGGCTGGGACCGAGTCGTTTGGAGGGCAGGAGGGGAATCAGGGCTGGGGCATGGGAGGGGATCAGGGGTGCAGGCTCTAGGTGGAACTTACCTCCTACGCAGAGGCGCAGCCTGGCAGCTCTGCACGCTGACCTGTGCGCAGGCACCGCCCCTGTAACTCCCGGCCAATGAGAGCTGCGAGGGCAGCGCTTGGGGCGGGGTCAGTGTGCAGAGCCCCCTGGCTGCCCCATGCATAGGAGCTGGAGAGGGGACATGCTACTGCTTCCAGGAACCGCACGGAGCGGGTCAAGCCCCCGACCCCGCCTGGAGCGCCAGAGTGGGGCAAGCCCTGGACCCCGCTCCCCGGCGGGAGCTCAAGGGCTGGATTAAAACGTCTGGAGGGCCGGATGGGGCCCCTGGGCTGTAGTTTGCCCACCCCTGGTCTAATCTCAAATTCAGAAGCTTGATAGGCAGCTAGCAAAAATGGCAGTTTGCATCTTAGGCCTTGGCTACACTTACCCGGTAGTTCGACGGCTGGAAATCGAACTTCTGGGTTCGACTTATCGCGTCTAGTCTGGACGTGATAAGTCGAACCCGGAAGTGCTCGCCGTCGACTGCGGTACTCCAGCTCGCCGAGAGGAGTACCGCGGAGTCGACGGGGGAGCCTGCCTGCCGCGTGTGGACCAAGGTAAGTTCGAACTAATTCGAACTAAGGTACTTCGAACTTCAGCTACGTTATTCACGTAGCTGAAGTTGCGTACCTTAGTTCGAATTAGGGGGGTAGTGTAGACCAAGCCTTAGAAAAAATGACAAGACAGATAAGAAAGGGATGTGTCATTTCGACTGGATGTCTGGCACTGATTAGGTAAGTGGCAAGCTGCAAGTTCTCTGCTACTCAATTTTGTTCATTATATTGTTACTTCAGTTTCCCAACTCATTTCTACTGCAGATGGAAGTCTGTGTCCTGTCTGACAAGTAGACTGTGAGCTCCCTGTGACAGGGACTGTTCTATTAATTGTTTGTACAATGCTTATAGGGTTCCTAGTCACTAGCATAATTCAAATAAATAGTGATTGGTGGTTTAAAAATACTCAAAATAGAAAAAATATGGCTCCTCCAAAAAAGTAACCTAGATATTCTGAAGAACTAAAACACACAAAAATCTATTATGAAAGAAAGAACTGACAGGAAGGGGATTGCAATGCAGGACAGTTTGTTAACAAGAGTCAGGCTAACTGTAACCCTAATAATGCGAGATTTGTAGAAGCGAGGATTGTGTGAGGCGAGTGGGAAAGAACTGTGTGTGAAGTTGTTGCGACCTTGTGTAGATAATATGGTAGACTAGAGTCTAAATAAATGAGAATAAGAAGATATCAGGATGACCTATGTACAAACAAAATGCAGCTGTTGCTTATTATTGTCTGTAACAAAAGGTATAAATGCTTGCTATAATTGTTTACCTGTAGAGAGACCTGCCTAGGAGGGGGAGACCCTGTGTCCTAGTGCACTCTCTCCCTCTAAGCAATTGCTTGAGAAAATGAAGTATCTGACTTTGCTGTACCCAACCAAAGAGTGAGAACTCTGTTATTCTCCGACACTTCTAATTTCTCAGTTGGAAAAAGGAAATAGTTAACTGGAAGCTGTGGAGGATATTCAACCATATTCAGAGCATTTCTGATGCCAGTCACTGGAGAATAAAGTGATTCTAGTGAGGTAATCTATGCAATGATACTTGCCTCAAGAAAAATGTTATTCTGTTCCTATATTATCATCTCTGAAAATCTACAAACATTCCAAAAATAGGTTAAAATTTGAAACCTTATCTAAATACAAATGTTGACTCTTACAATGAATCAATAACAGTCTGAACACAATGGGAACTATCTATTGATTTATTATTTTCAACAATGATTACTTCAACTATTAAAAAAAAAAAAAAAAAAGTCTTTACCAACTAATGACTACTGAAAAGCCAGACCTTTCCAGCCCATTTCATATTCTCTTTCAGCCATTTCAGAGCAGAATTATGTTCCAAACTGTAAACCTGTTCCATATTAATATTCATTGTCATGTGCTTAAGAAAAAGCTTTGGATTAGATATACGAGCAGCTTGAATCAGTCTCTCAACTGCTGCTTGATAGTCATCTTTACTCCGCACTTTTTGTTCTTCAGATCTGCAAAAGAGTTTTCACAAATACAAAAATCATTCATTGAGGGTTTTCATTTATTGGCATCAAGATTACTAAAACAGTAAAAAAAATCCTGGTGTTCATATTTCCTAATGCAAATATTGTAAACTGCTAGACACTGACAGCTGATTGAAGTTTCTGAACTAAGTTAGCACCTATCAGAAAAAGTAAAAAGTAACACATTTAAAAATACTGGTGCTTTCAGGCATTTTACATCTCAGTGACAAATGAGTCGCAAGCTTCCACAACAGCATACTCCATCAGGAGTTACTAGACTCCGGAGTGGAAGAATTAGAAACAAGCGGTAGAGCATCTTAGGCACTGACCTGGCAAGAACTTGGGCATTCCTTTGACTATATTTACAGTACAGAAAGTTAAAGGATGTGCTTAAGACCTTTCAGGACAGAGGCCTTATTTATTATTTAAACCTACAAGAGAAGTTACAGTAGTACTGACTTGAATCTGGCTATCTAGTTTGGGTTGTAAAGTTTTACACCACAAACTATAGTTTTTTAAAAAAATGATTTGGTATGTCCCATGTCAGTAGCAGATTTTGTTCTACTTCTCAATAAATGGAGTTTCTGCTTAGGGGGCTCCAACAAGCTGGAAACTGGATTGCTCCTTTTCCTTCTGCCTCAGGTAACACCACCTGTGAGCTGAGAAAAGACTGCCACTTTTTTGTCCTCAGCTAACAACCTGAGCTCACTAACCAAGGACTGATCAAGAGTTCTATTATTTATCCAAGACAAACTGCAAAAAACAAACTACAAATACATATAAATAATGTAAGAATTTTAACAGAAAATCGTAGTTATAGAAAAGCGTTTAAGTCTTTAGCTCAATGCCAGAGGCAATACATTTCTTAAAACATCCTCAGTGAAGGAGGATGAATCCTGGAAATAATCTGGTTGATATGGTTGGTGATTAATGGACAAAGATTGCCAGGGGAGGGCAGGAGGAAGAGCTCAGAAAAAAGTTATTCCTTTTCTTGTAACAGTTGTTCTTTGAGACCTGTTGCATATGTCCATTGCATTAGGTGTGGACATGTCCCATACACTGGTGCAAGAGAGTTTTCTCTAGCAACACCTGTAGATGTAACCATGCCTGCACCCTGATATTCATAATACCCTGAGCCACGTTATAAAGATCAGAGTCACCCTGCCCATCCTTCAGTTCCTTCACACTGGACTTTTAGATGATAAACTCTGATACATTGGGGAAGGAAGATGGATCATGCAATGGACATGTGTAACATCTCGAAGACCAACAATTACCCAAGCACTGTCCAATAGAGGTGGGGCTAGGAGTCTTATGGGAAGAGAGATTGCAGAACTGCTTTCCCCACATTCACATCTTCCCTTGATGTGGTAGTCATTGCATAACATCTAGAAAAGGTGTAGACTGTAGGTTGCTGTTCTGCATATGTCCACAACAGGCCTAAGCATGAAAACAGATGGAGCGTTTGATGGACACTTCTTTTTATGTGCTGATGAGAGTGACCTCACCCCTTCTAGGCCAGGTACAGATATACTTGTACATCTCAATGGCAGAGATAGGCTGCTACCACCACCATGTATTTGGTGAAAACATTCAGTGTGGCTGACAGGCCAAATGATAGAACTGCAAACCAGAGGTGGTGTTCTTCTATGAACGTTAGAAATTTCCTGGGTCCAGGGTGGATTGGCACATGGAAATAAGCATCCTCCAATGATCTAGTGAAGGGATAATAGTTGTGAGGGAAGCCATATGGAAGTAGCAGGAGTACTGAGTAGGCACTTCTTCTGTGGCTCTCAAAGAATGTAGAGTCTGCACTTCCTTGCTTTAGTAGACTCATGAGGTGGATCCCTGAAGGGAGACAAGGAAGGCGTGAGAGAAAAGACTGCAGAGTATATCCCGATGCCACCATGCTTAGCATCTACTTGTCCGAAGTGATGAACTACCACGCACTTAGGAAATGTGACAAATGAGGGATGACAGAGTTTGGCATAAGGCTTTCATAGGCTACATAATTACCTCATTTATAGGGAGAGCAACCTTCCATGATGTAGCTGGGTGTAAAATGTCTGAGTTTGTGGGTATTTTCCTCTACAACCTTTATTTGTATCCCTAGAGATGTAGCCATCCTTTTTAGGAGCTCCTGGGAGGATTTAAAATTATCTTGTACAAGAAAAGATTACTCCAGTTTTAGGGCCTCCGACAGTGAAATGGACAAGATGTTCAGAAGAGTCCTGTCTGAAGCAGGCAACAGGCAGTGCTGATCCTTGGTGCCTTGCAGAAGCTTGATACCAACATCAAGCTGTCTATCGGTACCACATGCAGAAATGTTCTCCCCCGGGGACATGTGTTTCCATAGTGTGGTGGTTGCCCAGCACTAACTTTGAATGGTCTTTTGGTACCAGGTGAGGAGACTTCTCTTCTTGGGAACCTAGTTCTGTAGTGCAGTGAAGAAAATGATCTAGATGCCAGAGGCATCCCTCACAGTACCCAGTAGGGCCAATGATGGAGTTGGTATGGTACTGGAGGCCAGTCGCATCTAGACCAAGCATTCCATTCTCTCGATCTGTTCTTGTCAGGATGACTCCTATGTTGTTACTATTGTTACTATGACGGGGCGATGTTCCCTGAAGGAAGCCCTGGATTCTCTGAAGTGGGAGATATAGAAACCCACTTTAGACTCTGAGGAATACTCCGAAGGCCAGGATGGAGCAATACCAAGTGTTTTCATGGGAGATTGGGACAACTCTCTGAGGGATCTGCAGTACCAGAAGCAACAACAGGGGCTTCCAAGCTATCAGAGCAGATCAGTTACTGTTTCTCTCAGAGTTAGCATCGAGATTGCTTGAAGTGGTAGAGGACCTGAAGTCACTGATGCTGTAGCAGATCCCAATAATGTGGATTCCCATGTGCAATAGGCGTGGCAAGGCACTGTCAGTCTGAATAATCAATGAGAGGAGTTCCAAGAGGCTCAGCAGATCCTTCCCAGTGCATACGTCTCTGTGGTGGTCAGCGCCAAAATAGGCTTTTGCCCAATTGTGAGCAGAAGTGATGGCTCCAGAGTCTTCAACGAGGAAGGAGTTGGCCTTGACGGTCCCAGCACAGCAAGTGGAGTCAACAGCTCTGGTCTGGTCAAGCTGCTACTAGGATTCAGCACTGGGAAGCTGTAGGCCAAAGGGTGCACTCTACCTTTGGTATCGAAGTGGCTTGCCTCTACAGTTGAGAAGTCAAACACTCAGGACTTAAAGGATGTGGAAGTTGTCCGCTTCTTTGGCTTCAGAAGCTGAGGGTGCTCTAAGTGCTTGTGCCCTTTGAGGACTGTCCCAGCAAAGGGGATCTCCCTTTGTCTCTATCCCCAGGTAAGACATGGGGAGCACTCCCGGATGGGGAGGAACTCCCTCTAGTTGACTGAGATGGTACGGATGGCAGATGAAGAGCAGCGTCCATGAGAATGTACCAGAAGTGCTGTTCTCTCTGCTTCTTAGTTCTTGTCTTGAAGCCCCAGCAAACTGTACACCTGTCCCTGATGTGACCCTCACCCAAGCACTTCAGGTAGTGAGAGTGAGGGTTGCTCATGGGCATGTTGTAACACCTGGAGCAGCATTTGAAGCCAGGGTACCTTGGCACAGGTTCCCTTGGTACTGTGTGGAGCCTGGCATCCACATACCATGGACAATCAGGAAAAGAAAAAACAAAACAAAAAGAGGTCCAAGGACCCCAAAATGAGTTTCACTAACAATATAAACTATCTAAAAATGGCACATTTGCTGAAGGAACGAACAGACAGCATGCTACGACCACCAACCAGGGACTGTAAGAAGGAACTGAAGGATGGGTGGGAGTTGCTTCGCCCTTTATACCCTTAGCTTGGTGCATGAGTAACACCAGGATACAAAGGTAGCCACCTCTGTGGGTACAATTATTGAAAATTCTCTGGCACCAGCACACAAAATGCGCACATACCTAGTATAATTGACATATGCAATTACTTGAAAAAGAAACAAAGATTACTTCAAGATTACTGGTCTTGGGAACATAGTGAAGGTCTAAGTTAGCAAGAGTGGCAGTGGAGTCAAAGACAGAGGAGACAACTTTAGTTTTAACTAAGGAAGCAAAAGAATTGAGGAGAGGATAACCTGTTTACAAGGGCTCTCCAAAGCTGTAACTAATGAAACATTCCACACAGAGGCGGCCAAGGACAGAGGGTTGGGATATTCTGTAATAGAACAAAAAAGGTGTTTCTTTGAAGAGTGTTAGTATGTTTTCTGATTCAACCATACCTTTCTATATGCTTAACTAGAGGACAATATTTTATACAACATATCACGCAATCCTATTCTTTTTGATAATATGGTGCATTGTTACTATGTTGGACATGGTGTGGGGTATCTGGTCTCCATACTTAAATCTGAAATCACTATTTTTGTTTTCTTTTTCTAAAGTTCTTGATGTACATATTTACTGCCCTCTGTAACCAGAATAAAAAAAATGCTAATTTTTCTTAAAAAGGATTTTCTTTCTCAAGCACAACAGTGAATTAAATGCATGAGCAAACTTTTTCTCTTCCAGATAGTATATCATCATACACTGAGAAACAGACATAAGAAAAGTACTAAAAATTGACCAACTAACCTTTTCAGTACTATCTGAAGTATCTGATTGGTGGCACCCGGACTCTGAATATTACTAGCATTTGAAACTAGGAATATTTCAATGGCCAGCAACATCTCAATCTCAGACAGGTAAGAAGGAATCAGTAAAAGCTTGCGGTATAAATTTCCCTCTAGCGGTGGGTAGCAACCCAATGATAAAGCACCTGATAGTGGAAGCATAAATGCAAAAGTTAGGTTGTTACCATTGAACTACTACCTATTTTGAATGTGTGTGTAGCTTGAGATCTGGGGAAAAGCAAAAAAAACCCCTAAGTATCTGAACAGACTTTTTGTCTACAATGATGGTCACCATAGGTGCTGACTCCATGGGTGCTCCTGGGCTGGAGCAACCATGGGGAAAAATTAATGGGTACTCTGCACCCACTAGCAGCCAAGCTCCCCTGATCCCCCCGCCTCACCTCCTCCTCCTCCCCTGAATGTGCCGCGTCCCCGCTCCTTCGCCTACCTCCCAGCGATTCCCACTGTTTGGCAGCATTAGCACGCTCTGGGAGGGAGGGGGAGGAGTGGGAACGTGCCACGCTCAGGGGAGGGGGTGGGGAAGAGGAGGGGCCAGGGCGGGGATTTGGGGAAGGGGGTCGAGCACCCACAGGAAAGAGGGGAAGTCGGCATCTATGATGGTCACTGAGGTCTTTACTTTTTCAAGGCACTAAACTTTGAAGAAAGTAATTTCACACAGGAGTTTAGTTCATTTTCTTCCCCAACACAGATTTTAATGCAAAATCCTGACCCCATTTGCACTTGGTATGCTTACCTATAAATAAATTATGCCTGTGGAATTAATCTGCTTTCCCCCAAAATACCATGGATTCAGCATTTGTCACAGAATTCGCCACATACACAGCATTTTGTTTTGTTTCCCTGCTCTATGCAGATCAATTTGCAGTTGCCTCCTGCTTACTTGCTTCTCCACAAAAAGGATTTAATTGGATTACCGTGCACATTCCCTTCACTTTTTTGTGGAGCCAGGCAAATGGAAGATCAGATTCTTGTGGGGGAATTCTGTGCCATTGCGCAACGCAGAATTTTTCAGAAAATAATGTGTTTTGAGCAGATGGGCTGTAGTGCTGCCCCTAGGGGCCACTGGACCCAGCAGAGCCCAGCTCAAACATAGAAGACACTGTGGGGAGGGGGAGAGAGTAGAGAGTTCCTAGCAGATTCAGTTCCCCATACACCCTGAGGGAAGGAGACAGCAGTGTGCAGGAAACGCCACACAAACTGGGGACTGAGCATCAGGCTGTTTTTCCCTCTGGATCCCTGGGCTTTGGGGTGTGGGTGTCTGGGCTGGGGGGGGAATGGCTGGGCTATGTGGGGGAGAGGTGCGGGTGTTTCTGTGTGTATCTATATTGTTACAGACATACTTGCTGACAGGTAAATTACCAAAATAATTTAAACTGGCATGATTATGTAGTGTTATTTTGACAAATAAAATTTGCAGAATTTTGAAATGTTGTGTGCAGAATTTTTAATTTTTTGGTGCAGAATTTCCCCAGGAGTAATCAGAGAGCTAGAGCCTAGATTTCAGCTAGCGAGTGGGGAGAGGCAGAAGTGCAGCATGGTAAGCTGGGCTGCTTGAAGAACAACACAGCAGCTGAGGACTGGAGTGATGAGCTGCTGAAACCAGCTACAAGTTTCCTGCTACCATGGGGGGAGGAGGTTCTGAGACTAAGAACATAAGAAGGCTATACTGGGTCAGACCATAGGTCCATCTAGCCCAGTATCCTGTCTTCCCACAGTGACCAATGTCTGGTGCCCCAGAGGGAATGAACAGAACTGGTAATCACCAAGTGATCCATCCCCTGTTGCTCATTCCCAGCTTCTGGCAAACAGAGGCTAGGGACACCATCCCTGACAATAGCCATTGATGGACCTATCCTCCATGAATTTATTTAGTTCTTTTTTGAAACCTGTTATGGTCTTGGCCTTCACAACATCCTCTGGCAAAGAGTTCCACAGGTTAACTGTACTTTGTGACTAGACAGTAATGTGGCAGCAAAGAAGAGTGGAGGGGCTGCCTGAGGGCATAATAAAAAACCCCATCTGCTAAACAATTGCTGTAGAAAATCAACCAATTTTATACCAATGAGTATTTTCATCTGAGCCATAACTGTGTGTCGGAAGCTGGGAACAAAGGATATTTCACAAAGACATATAAATTAATAGTGCGGTGCAATTTAGGGATTTGTTGCCAGTTGGAATTTGGTCCCATTGTGCCATGGAGTACAGGGGGCCCTTGTCCACAACATTTACCAACTGATATTTAATTGCAATTTTAAAATAAAGGTGTATTATATGTTAGAGCACAAAATAAGAAAATGGAATGTTACAATCTCCTTGTCATATATTGTTTTTAGTGTCACATTTATGAAAATTATAGGGGGGGTTAAAGTTAAATTTGGGTGTTGAGGCATAATTTTCATGGGTGATAGAAATGAAGAGGGAATATGAGACAAGTAAAATGGATGCATCCTTTAAATGTTAATTTTCAGAGCTTTATATTTGTGATATTTTGTAATGAAATAGAATTATTTTATGAAAATATATTTTCAGGGTGTTAGGTAGACTCCATTGATTCACATTTTCAATCTTAACTGTTTTCTATTGAAGTTTTTCTTTACAATAAAATAATGCTCAACAATGAAGCAGACAGGATTATTTTCTTCTCTCCACCAAAGATGAGGCTGATAGTTCCATGATGTACTCTGCCAGACTGATGTCTTTTAACTCTGTATAGATTGAACTGTATAAACTTCTGATTTTACATATGAACATTCTATACTAGGGAAAAATTTAAACACCTGTACTCTATTTAATTTTCTGAAGTCTCAGGGTTAGCTCCTGGCTCCTCTTTCTACACCACCACCTCCAAGTAGGCAGGAAGCTATTCTATCTGCCTGGTTAGTAATTCCCCAGGTAAAGAGGAATTCCCAACTGAATGTGTGCTCCACGCCACATCCTCTCGCCTTGGCATAGGTTTGTGGCTGGAGTACTGCTGTGCTCTGGTGATCCCTGAGTGTCAGCATGGCCCCCTAGGGGCTGTTGTAGCCTGTGCCACTTAGAACTGCCGTGAGGCTACTTTAAGTTTCTCTCTGTGCCTGTCCTGTACCTCAGAGCCACATTTGGGGACCTATACCCAGCCCAACACCAGGCATAGAAAAGTTGTCTATGGGGTCTGGCCGTCAGTTTAGTGTGCTAAATGTCTAATATTACTTTTCTAATTGATTTACCACAAAAATGTATTTGATTTCCAGTAGTATTCTTACCCATTACTTCCCAAAATATTAAGTTCTTATGAGTATAGCTTATTCAAGTATCATAAGCAGTGAATAAGATTTCAAGGAGAACTTACTTTTGTAATAGATCCTGGCTTTAAGCCACAAACAGCTCCTTCCCAATGCTGTAATTAATCCTCTAATTAAAGTAAAATCAATGGGGATGTTCTTTGACAGCATAAAGTCTGTTACAGAAGAAGATATACCAAGGCCCTTGCTCTCAATACAGGAATCAAGAAGTTTGTTAAAAAGAAGGCTGTACTGGGAAACATCTAGAGTGTCTGAAATGAAAAGAATGTTAATTATGGAAATCAGTCAAAAGCAATCTTAATTGCTGGATATCTTCCCACTACTTCCTATAAAAATAGCAAAAGTTCAATCTCTTCAACCTTAAATCAGAGCAGTTGGTTTCAGGAAAAAAAATGGTGAAATGTAGAGAGTTAAATGCCTTATGATAATGATGCACTTGCCTCCCTGTTGGAAGGTCTCTTTGTGCAGATCCCAATGACACACATTCTGTTTACATTGGTTTAAAAAAGTGTTAATAGATCAAGTGATTAAATTATTTTAAACTGAAACTAATGCTGAAAGCAAAAAATAAAATAAAATAAAATAAAATAAAAAAGCCTTTAAGATGACACTGAATTCTGATGGTGTATTGAAAACTGATTCCTAAATACCATGTTATGTTAACATGCATGGAAATAACTGAGCAATAATGTTATCATTCACAACACTAACTGTCTTTTCAGAGCTATAAAATAATATTAAGGTCTGTAGAAAGGGTGTTTGAATCCTGTTGAGCAGTACAGGATCCCTACATCAGTCTTATCCTTCAGCAGAGACTTGAAGTACTGGGGGCTCACCATGCGGTTCAAGAAAGGAAGAAGCAACTGGCAAAAGGCTTTGAGCACCAGCAGTAATAAAGGAAGAACTTCCTATGCCTTCCGGGCTCCAAATGAAGAAACCCCTGCTGTGCTTCTTGGACAGCATTAGGACCTGGTGGAAAGACTAGGGAAGGAATTATTCATCCAAAGGACTCTGCTCCTCCCCATTTCAGCCCAATATGCCTTGTTGGGCTCTTCAGCCTCCCAACCAGGGTGGATAAAAAACAGTGATTTAAAAAAAATAAAATAAAAAAACTGGATTTTTTGATAAAATGCTTTTTGAGGGAAAAACCTATCTAAAGATAGTTTTAATTAAGATAAGATATCTTTGAGCTATAATGTATCATGGAATAGGGACTACAAATTCTAATTCTATAGTATGAGACAATATATTCGTGTAATGTTTAAGAAAAGTTTTGTAAATGAGTTCCAATAGTTCATGGATTAGGGACCCAATCTTATGGGGTTCCAGGGGCTTCTTATAGATTATTTAGGTTAATCTTTCTATCTACCCAATGGGACTCAGTGCTCAGTCTAGAAGATACCATCAGAGATGCTTAGTTTTGCAGTTCTCAAACTGTGGATTTGTATCTCCAGAGATAACATACTTGTTAACTGCAAAAATATTTTTAATTAATTAAATAAATAAAATATAGAGGTGAGAAATAACAGACCTCAACCCTATTGTCCCTCTGCAAATTTGTGTACCCAGAGTCAAGCCCTTATCTCCTTCTAAAAGTGCTAACTTTCAAAAAGTTCAATGAATAGAAGATTGTTGGGGGCGGAATAGATCTGGACAAGGAGGAGTCTGGAGATAAATGTGAGAAGGGAGGGACAGGCAGTAGAAACAAAAGTGAAACTGTTTGAGCAGCATATTCCAGAAGTCTTGAGGTCTTTCTGAGTATAGCCTTCATTGATTTGAGCTCTACCATACCATTCTCTCATTAGAAAGGAAAACCGATAATGGCAGCAGGCCATAAAAGAGACCCAGTTTGGGAATATTTTAATGAAGTTCTTCTACCTGTAGGTAAGACAGGCATGTGTGCAAAATGCAAACAATGCAACAAAGAAATGCAAGGCCTGGTTGCCCGAATGAAACAAAAGCAAGAGAAGTGTTCCTTCTCAGAAGGCAGCTGCATTGAAGATGATGAAAGGAACATGTCCGAACATGCAGGATCTTCAGGTTGGTAAACTTTTCTATTTCATATTTCTTTCTTAAGGACTGCCTGTCTTCCTTCTGGACTATTCTTGAATTCTCATGTTTGAGCAAAAAATATAGTTGTTACTCTATGGTACTATCATTTTAGATACAGTTGTGATAAAAAATAAATAACTGAAATAGGCAGATCTTCCTTTTACAATTTCACCTTTAAAGTAGTAAGGTCAGTGAATGCAATGAGTAATACTAAATGAGCAGTATGGTAATAATTAAAATAACTGCATTGACTTATTTTGTTTAGGAGAATCCATCTTTAACGTACAGGATTCTGAAGACTATCCACCTTCAAGATCACCATCATTTTCTATAGTTTCAGAGTTATCTGCCAATGATAGTGTTTCTGTCACATCATGTATGTCACATAGCCACAGTATATCACCTATAGCAAAAAGAAAAAAAACCCTCCATCATCCAGAAACAACCATAGATAAATTTGTGATAAGAACCAGCAGATTACAAAAAGAGGTAATTGATGAAAAAATTTCCCTGTTTGTTTATGCAACAAACTCTCCTTTCCATGATTGAGAACCCACACTTCATTAACATGGTTCAGTCATTAACACCAGGATACAGTCCACTCAACAGAGCAGATGTCACAGGCAAATTGCTGGATAAAGTGTATGAAAGAGAAATTGAGCAGTGTGCAAACGGTCAGGAGGGTGAAATCATTAACCTGAGTCTTGATGGGTGGAGCAACGTCCACAACAGCAGAATACTTACAAGAAGTAGCAGTAAAAGCTATAACAAACTGTGAAAAAAAAATTCAAATGTCTAGTATGCAGCTTGGTCACAGACAATGATGCAAATGTATCCAAGATGAGAAGAAATTTAGAAGAGAATGAAGAGAGTCCCAAGCTAACAACATAAAGTTACAGTGCTCATTTGATGCACCTACTAGCCAAAGACTTCAGTGTTCCAGAAATAAAGGCTAATGTTGTTGAAATTGCAGAATACTTCCATAACAGTCACTTTGCAGCAGCTGGTCTGAAAAAAGTGGGAGGAACCAAACTAACTCTCCCACAAGACGTACGATGGAACTCAGTAGTGGACTGTTTTGAGCACCATATCAAGAACTGGCCTAATCTGATGACAGTTTGTGAACAAAATCGTGAAAAAATAGATGGCACTGTCACAACCAAAGTTCTCAACAATAGGCTTAAGAGAAATGTTGAACACATGCTGAGTACCCTGAAGCCTATTTCTGTAGCCTTGCACAAAATGCAGGGAAATAGCTGTTTTATTGCTGACGCTGTTGAAATTTGGAAGGAACGGAGCGAGATCTTAAAAAGAAAAATATGCAATGACAGAGTTAAATTACAAGCACTAAAAAAACAAAATGGGACAAGCTCATTTTCTTGCAAATATTCTCGATACTCGGTACCAGGGTCAAACCTTAACTGCTGAAGAAGAGGAGTTGGCTTTGACATGCACATCCAGTAATAATCCCTCCATAATGTCAACTATAATACACTTCAGAGCTAAGAGTGAACCATTCCAGTATTCTTGCCAGCAAGTTAAAGAAGTATGGATTGGATGAATGGACTATAAGGTGGATAGAAAGCTGGCTAGATTGTCGGGCTCAACAAGTAGTGATCAACAGCTCGATGTCTAGTTGGCAGCCGGTATCAAGCGAAGTGCCCCAGGGGTAGGTCCTGGAGCCGGTTTTGTTCAACATCTTTATTAATGATTTGGACGATGGGATAGACTGCACCCTCAGCAAGTTCACAGATGACACTAAGCTGGGAAAGGTAGATACACTGGAGGGTAGGGACAGGGTCCAGAGTGACCTAGACAAATTGGAAGATTAGGCCAAAAGAAATCTGATGAGGTTTAACAAGGACAAGTGCAGAGTCCTGCACTTAGGACGGAAGAATCCCAAGCACCGCTACAGGCTGGGGACCAACTGGTTAAGCAGCAGTTCTGCAGAAAAGGAACAGGGGATTACAGTGGATGAGAAGCTGGATATGAGTCAGCAGTGTGCCCTTGTTGCCAAGAAGGCTAACGGCATACTGGGCTGCATTAGTAGGAGCCCTGCCAGCAGATTGAGGGATGTTATGATCCTCCTCTATTCGGCACTGGTGAGGCTACATCTGGAGTATTGCATCCAGTTTTAGGCCCCCCATTACAGAAAGGATGTGGACAAATGGGAGAGAGTCCAGCGGAAGGCAACAGAAATGAGCAGGGGGCTGGGTCACATGAGGAGAGGCTGAGGGAAATGGGCTTGTTTAGTCTGCAGAAGAGAAAAGTGAGGGGGAATTTGACAGCAGACTTCAAGTACCTGAAGGGAAGTTCCAAAGAGGATGGAGCTCGGCTGTTCTCAGTGGTGGCAGATGACAGAACAGGGACGGTCTAGGTTGGGTATTATGAAACACTATTTCAATAGGAGAGTGGTGAAGCACTGGAATGGGTTACCTAGGGAGGTGGTGGGGAATCTTCATTCTTAGAGGTTTTCAAGGTCCGGCTTGACAAAGCTGTGGCTGGGATGATTTAGTTGGTGTTGGTCCTGCTTTGAGCAGGGGATTGGACTAGATGACCTCCTGAGGTCTCTTCCAACCCTAATCTTCTATGATTCTATGATTCAGGAAATATATGTTTTAAAGAAAGTTACACCAGTGAACTGGTGTAAGTCACTTAAGCACTTGGATTCAGAGACTGTTGAAGAGATAATCTCACTTTTAACAGCAATAGCTTCTTCTGCCGGTGTAGAAAGAGTATTTTCTTCCTTTGGAAGAATTCATTCCAAATTGAGAAAATGTTTGGGACCTGAAAAAGCAGGAAAGCTTTTTTTTTTTCCCCTCCCCAGATTATGAACCAACAGGAAAATGAAGGTGAAGACGACTGAGTTAGTTGCAGAAGTCAGTATTTTAAGTTTCTCTTGTTGACCTAGCTGACATAGTCGATTTAATTTTTGCTGTTTTTAAAAAAATATTTCATTTAACTATTTTAAACACAATTTTAACAAAAACAAACCTAATTTTAAAAAACTTGAATGTTTAACTAAATTCAAAAATTCATATGTTTGTTTTGTTAAAATATTATGTTTGCTATTGAAGAAAAAAATCCAGAATACATGACGTCGTTGTTTTAGTTAAATATCTGTCTGGTGATGTTCTCCTCCTAATACAGCATGGCAAGAAAATCCTCTAAATATTAATGATTAACCTGTTGAATTGGAGATAGTTCAGCTCCCAATGACTTCATAAATATCTGCTTCAATTACCTTTGATAAACGAAATAACCAATCATTCATTTTCTGATATAGCTGTAAAACTAATCGGAAAAGTTTTCAAAATAAATCACTTTAAGAACGTATAGTGTGTACCTTCTAAAAATGAAACCTACATCTATCTCTGAGTTGTGAAGAATATGTATTACGGTTATAACCACCACCAAGAATGCACTTTTATGTAGAAATCCATGATTAAATCAAGTCTTCCTGACTAGTGATTTAAATCAAATCCACCCTGCTCCCAACAATCATAGTTACAATGGCCAGCCTAGGTGGGGAGGGTGTTGAAAGATCAGGTAAAGGTAGGAGACTTCATTCCCCAGGTCACTGAATGGGGCTCAAAAAGCAGTAGGATAATGACAGGGAAGATGATGTAGGATTTCTTAATTCCAGTCTATCAGGGATAGAGAATAGGAGAAGACAGATAGGGAATGAAAATCCCTTCCTTACACCCCTTTACACTGCCTCCTACTGCTCCCCAGTACATGTGGGTGTGCTGAGAAATGAAGATTCCCTTCCTCACTCCCCCCAACAATCACTAATAGGCTGTTCAGTTCCTTGGTGGATGCCATAGCTCTTTGAGGCTTGTAAATCTAAACAGGCATGTCAGCTGAATAAGCTCTGATGTGATGAGGTGAAAGTGGGAGGGGGACTGGGGAAATGAACACCTTTCCCTAGATGCTATTCAAGGAGTAGTCGAACAGTAGATCTTCATCCCCTACTTCGGGATCAGCTGGGTACAGGAAGGCCAAGGGAACAGGATGACAGAGGGAGTGAGGAAGGGAGTTTTCAGGATGCAGTGGGTCTGGAAGAGCTGTAGGTAGTTTTAACAGGATGGTTACTAATGTGATCTCTATCCATCTTAGAATGTCCCTATTCCATCCCACTTAATAGACTGCTTAAAATCTTTACGAGATATACAGGAATGGTGCTCCATTTTCATGGACCTCAGGGACCTGGAACTGGCTAAGAATATGGGGGAAGTAGGGGATGGATACGGTAACCCAACCTGCAGTTATTTTTGTTTGGATTATAGATTTAAGTATAGTCATCTATATTATTTTTTGAATTGTCATGTTTCCTCTGAAAAAATAAGAGCTCTAAATCTGCACTGCTCTGCAACACATCTTAAAAAACTGAATCAGAAAATCAGATAGGATAGAAACCATGTTTAGTAGTACCAGATTCTCATCTTTTAATTTGTTGGCTCTTAACACTAACTTTTCTTACTTACCACAACAATTTTGGAAACCTGGTAGATTCTGCAGAACTTCAAATGCTTGTCTATATAGATTCTTGGTCAAACATTCACATGCAATTGCACACAGCAGGTTGTGTCGATTGAGGACATCCATTCTATCGCAGGGCCACAATGGTGTATTTATTATCCATTCTGACTCTGAAGTGAAAACAATAGAATTGTTTTGAACTAAAATTGGGAATAAAAAATAATAGGCTATGAAATTCGTACTGAATACTGACATGGAAGAGGAGTTTCAAAACTTCACAGAAAAATGCACAATTTAAATTACCAAGTTTTTGTTAAAAACAAAAAACAGTTTCTCACAAATTTGATTCTTAGAAGCCTTATTCCTTTAATCTAGGGTAAAAACACATTAAATTTCATGCTAATGAAATGGGCTCTTTTTCAATAGCTTGCTTCTTTTAAAGAGAGTCATAACACTCTTCTATCAAGAGTGATGTGAAATACCAAATTTAGGATCCCCACTTTCTCTCTTTATTGCCTCACCACCTCCTTGTTCTCTTTGACTTCTGTGCATTCTCTTTTTTTTCAGGCTCAGGCCAGTATGCATGCCAAAAGTGCAATGATTACAGATTGTTTTATGGTAAAGTGTGAAATAGAATACAATATTCCAATTTTAGTTAGCACTGTGCTTCTGGACCAGAACATGTCACTAATGTGGCTCTTGAAAACTTTTGGTGCTAAACGTCAGTTGGTGTCCACTGGGTTAAAGGAGACAGACTAACAGTCAAAGTACACCCTGGACAGGCAGGTTATCTGTCTTTTTCCAATACAATAGCATGGATTTGGTTTATTAAAAAAAATGTAGGCTAGTTTTTAACTGAGTTTAGTCTACTGTAAAAGATATTTCTGAAAATAATTCCCATTTTAATTAAGATTAAGCATAATATTTTTTATCTGATCAAGAATAGTATTGGCATTTAAGGCAGGTCACATTTCCTTTTAGCGCTTTCAATATTAGTGTATTTTCTATAATCTAACGTGTGGAACAGACTATAACCTTGAACTAAAATATTTCACAAAGAGAACGGTTTAACAACAAGCAAGTTATGTTTTACCGGTATATTATATATGAGTTTAACTACAAAACTTGATTCTAATAAAAATAACATTACCTCTCAATACCCATGTTGCTCCATCCAGACTTCCACTTTTAAGGAAGATTTCTGCAGCAGCATTAACAATTTGGCATCTTGAGGCTAACCTTTCTGGACCAATAAGTCCTTTCAAGCTTGTGAAATGAATCTGCAGTTCATGTAGTTTATCCAAAACCTTCCTGCCCTAAAGCAAGAGGGGAAAAAAAAAAGCAGAGGTGCAAATGGATGTAGCAAATACATAATATTCAATAATTAAGCTAAGTGCAGCAATATTAGCCAACTGTTCAGATTCTAGGACCAGGTTTATATTAAAAATAAAATCAATTTTAATACGTATTAAATACACCTCTATCCCGCTATAACGCGGTCCTCGGGAGACAAAAATATCTCACCGCGTTATAGGTGTGACCGCGTTATATCGAACTTGCTTTGTCTCCCCGTTCCTTGACCACCCCCTCCAGAGACCCCTGTCCCTAATCACCCCCAGGACCCCACCCCCTACCCAATCCCCCTGCTCCCACCCTTATCCACACACCCCCGCTTCCTGACAGGCACTCACCAGCAGCAGCGGAAAGTGGAGCAACGTGGCCCCAGCCTGCTCCACTTTGCCACCTCCCAGCCGCGGCGCTCCGCTTCCCACCACCAGTGAGTGCAGGGAGGTTGGGGAAAGGATGCCCCCTGTACTCACTTGTGGCAGGAAGTGGAGCACCGTGGCTGGGAGCTGGCGGAGTAGAGTGGGCTGGAGCCAGGCTGCTCTGCTTCCCGCCGCCAGTGAGTGTGGGGAGGTTGGGGAAAGGATGCCCTCCGCACTCACCAGCGGTGGGAAGCGGAGCGATGTGGCCCCAGCCCTCATTATATCGGGGTAGAGGTGTATGTATGTTTTAGTAAGTTTATATGCAATATATATTAATTTTAAAACAGAACTTCTCATCTTTTCAAATTGTTTAATTGATAATCTTAGCAATAGTATGAATTGTGATTCTACTCTGAAAAGTGACTATGCAAAAAACATACCTCTTCTTGATTGTATCCGTTACACTTCTTGTAATTCAGTCATATTTGCTTACTTAATCCAACTAAAATAAGTTTTTAGTGCTTTTTACTACAGGTAGCACTACAAACTGGATTTTGTTCCTTTTTGTATATCAACAGACTATTTACTAAGATGTATCAATTGCTTCTGTGCAAACCTGCTAAAGAGTTGAATTGCACAGTAGTCATTCTGGGCATACTTCGGCCTGCCGAATCTTTATTTAAGGTGGTGATGTGCAAAGAGATAACCCAGCTTGATTCTTGCATCCCTGCTGAGTTTGCAGAGCTTGAAGTTAGGAAAAAACATGTTTTTATTTCTGCATAAGTAATATGGGACTCAGATGCAATAAGTGCAGAACCCCTACGACAAAAGTAGAATCACTTTTTGAAGTCGAATGGCAACTAAGATGATCTTTTTGAAGGTGTATCTTTAAGTCAATTTAGTAGGATTGACAACATATTTCTTTTTCAAATTAACCTTGTCAATTAGAGAAATCTTGGTGTTTAAAATTTAAAAAGAATTGGCACAGTCTCCCCATCAAATTATTATAACCCAGTAAAATACCTTTGACCATTGCTGTACTGTGTGATAAGAATACATTACACTGATCCCAATCCTTCCCAGGAAATCTTTGTCTGCTTCATTATATTGTGGATTTTTGATAACTGGGGGGGGAAAAAGAAAGATTGATGACCGCTATTTTCCAAATCCTGGCATAGGGCTTTTTTTTTTTTTTTTAAATGTAAGCTAAAGAAAATATATGTTCTGAAAAAAACTATTTCTCAAGTATATAAGATACATTTTTTGAACACATGGCACTGGGCACAAGTATTTCTTGTTATGTCTTAATACAAAAGTTAAAGTAATTCATCCATTAACATTTTTATTCAAAGTACATTGTTTTATTCCTTCACCCATGACAATAAGATGCCTGAATAAGCAATGACAATACAGAACAAGTTTTTGTTTTTAAAATGAATTTTGTGACTCTAAAAGCTTACCGAAATGGCCTTACTGGGGAACGAAGTCCAGCCACAGAACTGGTATAGAATGGGTGTTAGTATGGCAGACTTCTCCATACTATGCTACCAATCTGCCTCAACTTCATTATGGAAATAAGCCTGTAGGGCAGAAAAGGCAGTCCAGGCTCCAAGCATAACCAAGATTTGCTCTGTGCCAAGGCTCCTAACTGTAATAGTGATTTTGTGATATGAAACTGTGAATTTGGACTAAGACCGCAATCATATAATTGACTTTGGTTAGTAACAGTCCAGGCTAGATTTGAACCAATAACCTAAAAAGACAAAAGGCTTGCTGCTATTTCACTGTCAACATCCTGAGCTATCCAGTTTTCCACAATGAAAGTTCTGATAGGAACAGTGCTATGAACAGGTAAGAGAACAGGTGAAGAGGACTAAGGTACTGAACTGGAAGATATTTAATACATAACTCTTACAAAGGCCTTTAGCCCTTAAAGGATTAAACAATTCTGGAAATCCAAATACGAAGTTAAACTAATTGCTATGTAATCTTGTTAAACAATTGTGTGTACAGGCACAAACAAATACATCTAGTAGAATTTTCAGTTTTAAAAGGAAGGTTTTTTTCAAATAACCCAGAATATTTAAATTACCATTACTGAATCCCTTGTGGTCAGGAATCAAATTTTTGACTTAATTTATCATCCGCAAAGACAATATGGGGAACTGTTAACATGAAAAAATAATTTAGTTGAGTAAAAAATTTTTTCAGCTTAGTGAATTTTGAGATGAACTAATTTTTTTTTTAAATAAGACATGTTTAAGTTTCCAAACCAAATACAAGAATGTTTGTGTAAACAACTTACAAATAAATATTTTAAGGATTTTTGTAAGGTTTTTACTTGCAAAGATCCGAGGTCAGAAATGTGTGCTTTAACTTGCTGCTGTTGATGACAAGCAAAAACAAAGGTTATACACCTGTAAAAGGAGTTCAAGTTGGACTCTGCATCTTCATACTCCTGGGATACTCCAACCAGTGCAGCCTGAACAGTAAAGCTCTAGCTAGCAGTAGCTGTTGGATCACTCATGCACTTCCATCGCCTCCTCCCCTCAATGAATGAATGTTTCAGGGTGAAGGTATAAAGGGGTGTGGCACTCCAGCCACCTCAGTTTCTTCCCCTATGACAGGACTCTGAGGTAGTGGAGAAAATCTCATGAGTGTGAATACGCAGAGTCCATTTTGTAGAACACTGGTTACAGGTAAGCAACCTTCATTTCTCCTTTGAATGTCCTTTGCATATTCCCACTCATGGGATAGATTAAAAACAGTACTCTGATCCAGGATGGTGGGACCACAGAATTCTACTTGAACAAGGACTGCAGAACTGCCTTGCCAAATTTTGCATCAGATCTAGACTCCAAATTTAACAAGTGGTATTTAGTAAAAATGTGTACTGAACTCCATGTTGCTGCTCTATATAACTCTATTAGAGGAATGTATCTAGAAAAAGCCATAGAAGCTGCCTTCAATCTAGTACAATGTGTTTTAATTCCCTGTGGAAGAGACAAACCCATCAATCTATAAGCTTCATAAATACATAATTAACCATCTTGAGAGTGTCTTTTTCAAACAACTTGACCCTTATTGTTTATTGCTTATGAAAAAAGGAATTTTAAAGATTGTCTAAATTGTTTATTTCTGTCTAAATAAAAGGCTGAAGTCCTTTTAATATTTAGTATATGTAATTTAGCTTCCCCATCCTGAGCATGAGGCTTGGGAAAGAATACAGGTAAAAGTATAGATTGATTTATATGAAAATCCAAAACTATCTTTAGTAAAAACCTTGGGTGTGTATGTAAAATTATCTTTATGAAAAACAATAAATGGTGGATTAGCCAGTAAGGCATTTAATTCATTTATATGTTTTGCTGAAGTGATAGTTATAAAAAAAAAAAACCACTATCTTAATAGACAGACAGGTGGAACAATGTACAGTTTTCCCAAATGTTCAAAGGGAGATTTCATTAGTTGTGAAAGCACTGTGTTCAAATCCCAAGATAGTATAGGGTGTCTTATTAAAGGATATACATTAGTAAGACCTTCCAAATCTTATAGCTCTTTCATGAGTAAAAAAGGATTTATTTTCCATAGCTATATGGTATGTTGATATGGCTGAAAGGTCACTCTTCATGGAAGATAGTGAGAAACCCACTCTATAATACATATTTTAATATATAATTAATGGGTGCTGTATATAGCTCTATATCATACATGGAAATCCACAGTAAAAATCTTTTCCATTTATGACTATAAAACATTTTCATGTGGACTCTTTTCTTGAATTTATCAATACATTTTACACCTTTAACGAATAAGACTTTTCTATCAATCCCAGAGTTTTATTCCCCGGGCCATTAGATAGATACACTGAAGATCTGGGAGATAACATAACAAGAAGGGATGGTCTAACAAAACTGGTACAACGACAGAAGTTCAATTAACCCTCTGGACAGGCAAATTAAGTCCAGGTATCACAGTTGTCTGGCCCATGCAGGTGCTATTAAAATTACTCTAGCTTTGTCTTATTTTGTTTATTACTCTTCAAATGGAGAAAAATGGGGAAACACATAACTTAATCCTTGACCCCAATTTATTAGGAATGCATCCAACACTGAGTCCCTGCTCTCAAACAAAATCCGATGCAAAAAAATCTATTATAGGATTCCCCCACAACCTGAAAAGGTGTATTACTACTTTGTCCTTCCAAAGACTATTCTTGTATTTGAGCAGTCAACCTACTTAGATGACCTGTAAGGATATTTTGTTCCCCAGATACATGAATTGCTGTTGGGTAAATGTCTTGTTATATATTGTAGGGAATGAGCCCTGCCTTGTTTGTATTCAGAATGCATGCATGGCTGTGATCAGTGGGTCTTTCTCCAGAGATTAAAAGGAGAATCAAGGATCTTCCTTTTATGGGAGAGTAGGGTCTGAATACAATAACCAAAACTATTATCCTAGCTGACGCAACCAAAGAATCAAATGCAGCCCTTAACTGATGTTTAGCAACATTCAGCTCCGCCATCAAAAGGGCATTTGCTAACCTTCGATGCTCTTCCAGTGGAGAGCTGAGGAATGACGACTTTCCCCCCCACAGATGATGCTGGTAACCAGCCATGAGAGATCTTCATAATTTTAAATATGCACACCTAACATAGCTGAAGGAAATATTTTCCTCACAAATATATTGAGTCTTTCCCCTTCTTTATCAGGAGTACAGTGAACTTGGACAACTTTCCATCTATGTAGCACAGCCTCCATCATTAATGAAGTAGGAGATAGCAGAGCATAAAGGTATAAACATAGCAAGACCTTCCTGAAGGAATTGGTATAATTGGGCAGTCTTTTTCAACATAGGCAGCTGAAGGAGCATTTCAGCTGGTTTTTGCTGGTTGAAGCCATCATTCTAATAAGGGGAATGTTACCCTCAAAATATCAAAAAACAGGTGAGAATTCCTCGATACCAAAGGAATATCTAATGTCTTTGTCATGCAATCCATAATTCATGAAATGACACCACATCCTCTGATGGTGGTGCTGCTGAAGTGTTGCCCACATTTTCCCCTAGAGAAGGCAACTCCTCCAGAGTCTGGATCTGACTCTTGTATCGCTACTATTTCCTCCTCTTCTAATAACTTTCTTACCATTGTAGACTTATCAGAACTTAGATGCATTGGTGGATATGTATCCTTCAGATCTGACAATATCCTCTCAGTACCAAACTGGCAAATGTCTATTGTCATAGAGAGAAACATGCTGATAAGGTGCAGGAGATAGCCAATGATACCAGAAAGATGTACTTGCCAGTCAGGCCAAAACTCCATACTCAGATCAATTGGACATTTCTTTGTCCATATGGATCTAGAACACATAAATGAGGTTGTTGAGAATACTTTTTCTCCAGATCAGATCACTGAGCTGTATTTCTTCTCCAGTCCAAGCCCATTCTCAGTTCAGATGGAACCAGAGACTGCAATCTCCTTGGTTGAATAAAGGAGAATAGAGAAAAAAATCTTTTCTGGAGACCCAGAAGGGGTCTTAGACGGAAGAAGCAGAAGAGATCCTGAGTTCTTCAACTCTTCCTCTCTGCCTTGGGGGAGAATCTAATTGAATCGGTTGAAGCAAAATGTCCAATTCTTGCTCAACTGAAATACGTGGGTTAATTACCAATAGAGCTGAGCCAGATCCAGATGATGAAATTGTGCCATAACAACTATTTGTTGTAGTGCTGTGTCAATACGGTCTACCACTTCCATATATATTTTTTCCTACCTCAACGGATCCTTACCTCATGCTTTTGGAACTGGCTCATCTAGATCAGACGAAGAATGTCTGACTCTACCACAAGAATATGTATACTGCATACGTTCCTTGAAGACCCTCTGGTCAGATGTCTCTCTCTCTCGCATGGACTGGCTCTTCAAAAGAGGCTGATTCCAATGAGGACTGAGCGCTCATGCTCTCCATAATAGCTGTGTCCCTTTGCAGTGGGCTGGCTCTGGAAACAAGGTGCAAGATTTGTACCAAGGCGGAGGATTTGTCCTTCTTCCTTACAGACTTGCTCGGCGCTGACACTGGTCTCTGAGACTTGTTTGAAGCTTGCTTGGTTCCATATCGTTTTGCTGACCAGGCTTCTTGTAATAAAGTCACCTGAAATCTGTTCTGTCTCACCTTTGTTGCGTGTGTAATGAAAATAAAGCAAATCAAGCATTTTTAAAAGTGAGTGTCCTTCACCCAAGAGCCAGGCATGTGGCATTTGTGTCAGATGCCAGAAATAGAACCAGACGTAATACACCTTTTTAAGCCTGGGCTTTTTATTCTTCAGTTTCATCATCTCAAAACCAAAATATTTACAACCAAGTTAATCAACACTAACAGACAATTAATTTTAACTAATATAAATTATTAACTAGCTGACAAGGTACGGATCCGGAATCAGTCCAGAGCATTTCCTGATTTGTTCACCTGTTCTCAGTTTGAAGAACCTGAGGCAGTTGAAGCACCATGCCCTGGAACAATCGACGTTCACAGAGGGAAGGGGGCAAGGGACATGTGAGCTGCTACTGCTAGCTCGAGTTCTACCATTCAGGCTGCACCGGTTGGAGCATCTCATGAGTGCTAATATGCAGAGGATATTCGAAGAAGGTGCTGCATTTCTTACTATAGGTGTACATAATGTCACTAAGGATTTGTTTACACTTACAACGCTGCAATGCTATAGCGCTTCAGTGAACTTCTCCCATCAGAGCAGGTACTCCACATCCCCAAGAGGCAGTTGTTACGTCAATGAGAGAAGCCCTCCCATTGACATAGTGCTGTCTACACTGGAAGTTTGGTTGATTTAACTGCATTTTCCGCACCCTGAGTGATGTAGTTATACCGAAATAAGTTTGTAGTGTAGACCAGGGCTAAGTATAGAAGAGAAAACAAACTTCTCAGTCAGTGAGTAAAATGAACCAATGTTCAAGAATTGTTTGAAATGTATTTGCAATTAATATGTATGTTGTTAATAATCTGGGATCTCAGAACTTTTAAAAAAATTTAGGTTCACCTTCAAGTTTAATTGAAATTGTCCAGCTGCAATATATATTTTCATTAGCTATCAAATGTTGTGCTAACAATGAGTTGATGGTTATTTTTATGAAGGTTCTCACTGAACTGAGATGATTTTTTCCCTTTGTTGGCATTAACATTACTGAAACTCTGAGCATGCCTGTGCTGCAGACTGCAAATGAACTCTTAACAGCCAGTCATCTGAATAAGTACATATAGAAGTCTCTTGTAGGCTGTCACTACACCTGAGTACCTGATGATAATTCTTGGAATTAGAAACGCCCAAAAGGAGGATTTTGTATTGATGATGATTCTCATTTATGCAAAATCATAGTTACTTCTATGTGTTGGTCTGATGGATATAAAGCATGCATCATGACAAGCGCTCCAAACCAAATGCATATACTTAATAATAGAATTATGCAGGGTATGGTCATGGGAATAGAAAATATGGGGAACAGACTCCCCATTCTCCCAATACTGCTTTAGAAACTTAGAATGCCCCGAATGGAAGGGAAAACTTCATCTCAACATTCCAGGGAAAAAAGTTGGGGGGCAGCATGAAGTAGAAATAGAGTAACCTCTGAATAATTTCCAGTACCCTTTTTGTTTTGAACTCCCAGGCCTAGTCTACACTGGGGGGAGCGGAGGATCGATTTAAGATACGCAACTTCAGCTTTCTGAAGGTTCTCACTGTGCCTGACTCTCTGCCTCAACACAAACAGCTTTCTTTTGGAAGAATCTGTGAGGACAATCCAATGGCTACTCATATTAGCTTTCCTAATTTTGGACCAAAAGAGATTTTTTTTTTTATTAAATAAAAAAGATGATTCAACCCCGATAAAGTGTAGATCTAAAGTATTAGAGTTTCTGAAGAATGTAATTTACTTTCTAGCCTAAAAGCTTTAGTCCCTCAAATCAAATATTTTACACGTTATTCGGAATATTCTGCTGAAGGCAAGAGCACCAAAGGCAAGACAGCCTTTCTATTGTAATTAGGGCTGTCAAGCGATTAAAAAAATTAATCACGCTGTTAAACAATAATAGAATACCATTTATTTAAATATTTTTGGATGTTTTCTACATTTTCTACAATGTCAAACTTTTAGGCCTGGTCTACACTAGGAGTTTATCTCGAATTAACCCTGCACCCGTCCACACAACGAAGCCCTTTACTTTGATATAAAGGGCTCTAATATCGATATCTGTACTCCTCCCCGACAAGGGGAGTAGCGCTGAAATCGATATTGCCATTTCGGATTAGGATTAGTGTGGCCGCAATTCGATGGTATTGGCCTCCGGGAGCTATCCCACAGTGCACCATTGTGACCTCTCTGGACAGCAATCTGAACTCGGATGCACTGGCCAGGTAGACAGGAAAAGTCCCGCGAACTTTTGAATTACATTTCCTGTTTGCCCAGCGTGCAGAGCACAGGTGACCATGCAGTCCGAGAATCGAAAAAGAGCACCAGCATGGACCGTATGGGAGGTACTGGATCTGATTGCTATATGGGGAGAGGATTCAGTGCTAGCAGAACTACGTTCCAAAAGACAAAATGCCAAAACATTTGAAAAAATCTCCAAGGGCATGATGGAGAGAGGCCACAATAGGGACTCACTACAGTGCCGCGTGAAAGTTAAGGAGCTCAGACAAGCCTATCAAAAAATAAAGGAGGCAAACAGTCGCTCCGTGTCGGAGCCACAGACATGCTTCTTCTACACTGAGCTGCATGCAATTCTAGGGGGTCCGCCACCACCACCCCACCTCTGACCGTGGATTCCGAGGCAGGGGTAATCTCAGTCAGGCCTGAGGATTCTGCAGATGAGGAGGAGGAGGACGACGACGAGCTTGCAGAGAGGACACAGCACTCCGTTCTCCCCAACGGGTAGGATCTTTTTCTCAGCCTGACTGAAGCACCCTCCCAACCCCCAGACAATGAGGCCATGGAAGGGATCTCCGGTGAGTGTACCTTTGTAAATATAAAACATGGTTTAAAAGCAAGAGTTTTTTAATGATTAATTTGCCCTGAGGACTTGGGATGCATTCGCGGCCAGTGCAGCTACTGGGAAAGTCTGTTGACGTGTCTGGGGATGGAGCGGAAATCCTCCAGGGACATCTCCATGAAACTCTCCTGGAGGTACTCCAAAAACCTTTCCACAAGGTTTCTTGGCAGTGCAGCCTTATTCCGTCCTCCATGGTAGGACACTTGACCACACCATGCTAGTAGCAAGTAATCTGATATCATTGCATGACAAAGCCTGGCAGCGTATGGTCCCAGTGTTTGCTGGCATTCAAGCAACATCCGTTCTTTATCTCGCTGTGTTATCCTCAGGAGAGTGATATCGTTCATGGTAATCTGGTTGAAATACAGGAATTTAATTAAGGGGACAGAGGTGGCTGTTCCTACTGGGCTGTTTGCCTGTGGCTGAAAAGAACCCCTTCTCTGCAGTTAGCCAAGCAGGAGCAAGGGGGGCTCTTCCCTAATACCAGCCACGCAGTGGGGGGGAGGGATAAAGTGATCATCCCAGAGAATTGGATTGGGGGGGGGGGGTTAGTTTGGTTTCTGCTGCTGCACGTTAACAGGAAAACCGCAGCGCTCAACGGGCTTTGCTTGGTATGTTGGAAAGGAGGGCGCTGCTTGTAGGAAAGCTGCAGAAGCCGAAAGACAATGGCTTACCATGGCCGCATGCAAGCCGAATTCTGTTGCCCGGACCTGCATCTGTGATCTCTAACACCAAAGCCACAAGCACTCAATATTAAGATTCAAAATGCGACCTTGTACCGAAATCACATGTGCTATGTAATGTGAATAGTGTTGTTCACTGTGAAAGAGTATAAGCATTGTTCTGTAAAATGTATCTTTTTAAATACTTCTCTCCCTTTTTTCCCTCCCTCCCGCAGCTGGTGATGTGGCAGGCTGCAACACTGGGGCTGCTGCGTGATCAAACGGACATGCTCCGGCGTCTGGTGGAGCTTCAGGAACAGCAGCAGGAGCACAGAGTGCTGCTGCAGCCGCTGTATAACCTCCCTCCCCCCTCACCACGTTCCATAGCCTCCTCACCCAGACGTCCAAGAACGCGGGGGAGGGGGGTAGGCTCCGTGCTCCCACTCCACCCCAGTGGACAGCCCAACCAAAAAGCTGTCATTACATTGAACTTTTTTAGTGGCCTTTTCCTTCCTTTCTATCCCCCTCCCAAACCCCACCCGGGCTACCTTCTCAGTTCTCTCCCTCTTTTTATAATCAATTAATAAAGAATGCATGATTTTTAAACGATAGTGACTTTATTTCCTTTGAAAGCAAGCTGGGATCGAAGGGGGAAGGTGGGCTGCTTACAGAGAACGAGTCAATCAAGGGGGTGGGTTTTCATCAAGGAGAAACAAACAGAACTTTCACACAGTAGCCTGGCCAGTCATGAAACTGGTTTTCAAAGCTTCTCTGATGCGCAGTGCTTCCTGGTGTGCTCTTCTAATCGCCCTGGTGTTTGGCTGCGCGTAATCAGCGGCCAGGTGATTTGCCTCAGCCTCCCACCCCACCATAAAGGTCTCCCCCTTACTCTCACAGAGATTGTGGAGCACACAGCAAGCAGCAATAACAATGGGAATATTGGTTTGGCTGAGGTCTGAGCGAGTCAGTAAAGCGCGCCAACGACCTTTTAAATGTCCAAATGCACATTCTACCACCATTCTGCACTTGCTCAGCCTGTAGTTGAACAGGTCCTGACTACTGTCCAGGCTGCCTGTGTATGGTTTCATGAGACATGGCATTAAAGGGTAGGCGGGGGGGGGGGGGGGGG